>NC_134398.1:135425367-135617059 GCF_050003625.1 Haematobia irritans | reverse complement strand
ATATATATATATATATATATATATATATATATATATATATATATATATATATATATATATATATATATATATATATATATATATATATATATATATATATATATATATATATATATATATATATATATATATATATATATATATATATATATATATATATATATATATATATATATATATATATATATATATATATATATATATATATATATATATATATATATATATATATATATATATATAGCCCGATTTTCCCAATTTTAACTATAAAACACTTATTTATTTACCGATCTTACTCAAATTTAGCAGAATGTAATCTTCTATAGTACTAACTATACCTGCAAAAAATCATTGAAATCGGTTAAGATTTATATATATATGTATCACCCAATTTTGGCCATGGGACCCTTATTTTGGTTCTCTTGAGGCTTTCCCACTTCCTTTTAATATAATTATTTGTGTTTTCATTAATTTGCTTAACTCTTCGTTGGTTTTATATGGTACTTTACTTTTCCAGAAAGTAACGATAGCATTTGTATCTTTTTTTGTTTTTCAGACAAAATGAGAATAATTCGCTAGTTTTGTCTTCACTATTTCTAGAAAAATTACATTTATTTTAGTATGGGCAAGTTTGGGCCGACAAATTTTACAGCACGTAAAAGTATACTTCCCCACGAACAATAATAAGCAAAGATTTTCATTAACAATCGTTAACATTTCTAGTTCTATTCCTCGCAAATATAAATTTTGCACACGTAAACAGCACTGTTGAAACCACAAATTCATGTTCAAAAACAAATAAATATTTTTTAAAGTGTTTACAACATTTTGAACTACGAATCCCTCGTTTAAAAGTTTTCTTTATTCACTTTTATTGCGAAGAAAAATTAAGCACGAAATTTTTAAATTTTTGCACTCCTTGATTACACGCAACTTGCATAAATATTGGTAAACATTGGCAGCTTTTTTCATAAACAGGGTTGCCAAGTTTTAAATTTTTCATTTTGAAAATTTGACTTTTTGCCGCTGTTTTGCGATTTCCGCCCATAGTGCACTGAAAAAATATTGTAGTGAGACCACAGATTTCATGTCCTTAAAATACGAATGCCTTTTTTGCTTAGCATAGAAGGTGCATTTGCCTGATATAAATTTTTTCCTTGTCCAAAATAAGATGAACTTTTTTATACCTTCAACCAGAGGATGGGGGGTATATTAACTTTGTCATTCCGTTTGTAACACATCGAAATATTGCTCTAAGACCCCATAAAGTATATATATTCAGGGTCGTGGTGAAATTCTGAGTCGATCTGAGCATGTCCGTCCGTCCGTCCGTCCGTCTGTTGAAATCACGCTAACTTCCGAACGAAACAAGCTATCGACTTGAAACTTGGCACTAGTAGTTGTTATTGATGTAGGTCGGATGGTATTGCAAATGGGCCATATCAGTCCACTTTTACGTATAGCCCCCATATAAACCCTCAGATTTGGCTTGCGGAGCCTCTTGGAGGAGCAAATTTCATTCGATCCGGCTGAAATTTGATACATGGTATTAGTATATGGTATCTAACAACCATGCAAAAACTGGTCCACATCGGTCCATAATTATATATAGCCCCCATATAAACCGAACCCCCGATTTGGCTTGCAAGGCCTCTAAAAGAAGCAAATTTCATCCGATCCGACCGAAATTTGGTACATGGTGTTAGTATATGGTATCTAACAACCATGCAAATACTGGTCCACATCGGTTTATAATTATATATAGCCCCCATATAAACCGAACCCCCGATTTGGCTTGCAAGGCCTCTAAGAGAAGCAAATTTCATCCGATCCGGCTGCAATTTGGTACATGATGTAGTATATGTTCTCTAACAACCATGCAAAAATTGGTCCACATCGGTCCATAATTATATATAGCCCCCATATAAACCGATCACCTCCGGAATACCAAAATTCATCTGATTCAGTTGAAATTTGGTACGTGGTGTTTATATATGGCCTCAAACTCCCATGCAAAAATTGGTCGAAATCGGTCCATAATTATATATAGGTCCCATATAAACCGATCCCCAGATTTGACCTCCAGAGCCCCTTGGAAGAGAAAAATTCTTCCCATTCGGTTGAAATTTGGTACGTGATGTTAGTATATGGTATCCAACAACCATGCAGGAATTGGTTCCTATCAGCCCATAATTATATATAGCTCCCATATAAACCGATCCCCAGATTTGACCTCCGGTGCCTTTTGGAGAAACAAAATTCATCCGATCTGCTTGAAATTTGGTACGTGGTGATCGTATATGATATTTAAAACCATGCCAAAAGTGGTCCATATCAGTCCATAATCATATATAGCCCCATATAAACCGATCCCGAGATTTGGTTTTGGAGCCTCTTGGAGGAGCAAATTTCATCCCAGTGAGTTGAAATTTGGTACATTGTGCTAGTATATGGTCGTTAACAACCATGTCTAACTAGGTCCATATCGGTCTATATTTATATATATCCCTGAGATAAATCGATTTCCAATCTCAAAAAAATTGGTCCACAATTTAGGAAACGATGTTAAGAAGTTTTAAGATACCACAACCCAAGTATTTCGATTGTGGATGACAGTCTTTCGTAGAAGTTTCTACGCAATCCATGGTGGAGGGTACATAAGATTCGGCCTGGCCGAACTTACGGCCGTATATACTTGTTATAAAGTCGTTCTTTCCTCATAATTAAGTTTAGTTTGACTAAGGTCAACTTGTCTTTAATAATTGTAAAAAAATTCTTCAAAATTAAAGAAATTATCTATAAATTTTTTGTCTTTTTTTCATCTTGACAACAAAGCAAAAAAGCGTTTATAAATAGGAGACGGTTTTCAACACTTTATTTTAAAGACAATATTTACTTGAGACATAGTATAATTTCTACTTGAAGTCGAGTCTGAATTTAAAAATTTAAGTTGTCGTTAACACGTTTTAAAGGACCTTACTTGCACATGAAGGAAAAAGCAGTAAAAAATAAATTAAAATTTGCTGCCTAGAATCAAGAACGCAAAACTTATATTTAAAAGACAATTCTGTCTTAAAAGTATCCTTATTTCAATTCTCCGCTTCTTTGCCTCGGAATCAATACCAAAATTATTAGTGTAAAGACAAAATCTTTGGAACCGGCCATGCTTTTTTTGCAGAGTACTTTAAGGAATAAAATCGGCTAATAAATAATATGTATTATTAACGTTACTGTTGCGACTTTCCAAAAAGTGTCATGTAAAGTCTCCATCACAATAAATGTTGACCAACTAGATGTAAAAAAGTGGTAAACTTAACATAATTATAAATTGGACAAAACAAAAATAATAACTAAATGAATTTTATACGATATTTTACTACAAAATTTTTATGTCGCTTTTTCATTTCTTCGAAAATTAATCCATAAACCGCCACTTAAAAGATTTGTCTTGCTCAAAAATGAAATTATATCGTGAACAGCAATCGTCTGTATAGGTGTTTCAAGATGAGCCAAATCCAACAAAAAATGCTCGCGCACAAAGAACTTTCGAGCAGAGGATAGCCTGTTTTTCGCAAAAACTGAGAATGTCGTAATCGTACCACTAGAACAACGCAGAACAGTGAATACTGAGCGGTACACAACCATCAGGAAAACCAACCGCCGAAGACAGATCATTCTTCACCACGGCAATGCGAGCTGTAACACATCGTGTCAAACAACTGCATTTTGAGCACTCAAAACACTTTATGGGTCACTCGCCGTATAACCCTGACTTGACATCGAATGAATTCTTTTTACTTCCGTACGTACAATATAAAATGCGAGTTCAACGTTTTCGACACTTGAAGAAGAGACTGATGCGTTTAAAATGCATGGTTTTGGAGATACCCCAATACCCCATAGTGGCAAAAATCCTTAGATAATTGATTCAAACGCATGCAAGAGTGTATAGATCCTAAGGGGGAATATTTCGAGAAATAATAAGGTGATAATTAATATTTCCTTTTGTCCTATAATCTCGAAATATAAAAGATTTGTAAGACGATAATTCCCAAATGTTTTCTTCATAAAATTGAGTTATCTATCCCAGCCAGATCTATACTGAAGACTGTGGAAAGGTTCATTCGCCCGAACCGAAACATGTACGGCATAGGCATTTATAGATTTGTATCTGACGTTTTCTTTTCAATGACTCATTAGTAAAAACTTCCTTAATCTAAAATTGTCCATTAAGCTCGAATAATAATTGTAAAATATAAAAGGTTAGGTTAGGTCACCAGCATTACTGAAAGGGGATACGCCACCGCTTGAAAAACTTTTTAAAGCTGGGATTGAACACATGACCTTTGTATGGCAGACGGAGAAAGTCAATTAACAAATCAAATGAATTTTTTGATAAAAAGAATGAAGACTTATTCAGATTCAATTTTAAAATACATATCTTTACGCAAAAGAAAATTCGTTTGAACTTAGCTCACATTTTGATTTCGCCACGATTATTTACTGACAAAAAGTGGTTCCTAATAGTTACGTGATTCAACTGCAACAATTTGTATCTTTACATAACAGAAATTTTTTTTAACTAAGATCAATCTTCATAAACTTGAAAAACTATTTAAATATTTTTGAAATTCCGTGTGGTTTTGTAAACTTGACAATGAAGACACCATCATTAAAAAAAACTTTATTTCAATGTCGCAGATTTCTTTAAACATGGAGTAATTAGAACATTGAAGACATGAAGTTATTGTAATAAAAAAAGTAGATGTAACAAAAAGATATTATGGTCTGAACCGTATCCTTATCATCGTATCTTATCGAATCAATATGAAGGTTATTAAAAAAATCTTTGGAACTGGGTAAGCTGTTTAAAATATTTTCTACACTAATGTCCAAACGACTCGAATTCATTGTGAAGAGTATAAAAGCTTCTATAGGTCCGAACTCAGATCGATGAAAAGTTAAAATTCTTATGATAACTGCTTTGAATAACGGTACAAAATTAGTTAAAAGGGAAATCTTCCCACTTTGCATACAAGCTCACCAATTTAAAAAACAATTACAACAAATTGATAATAAACGTGCTTTTTAAATAATGTTACCGTTTTCTTACTCTACAGACCAAAAGCTGCATAAACAAATGAACTGCAAAAGCAATGTTGACTCAAATTGTTACGTGACCAATAATTGGCATAATTTTGCTGCCAACACGATTTTCAGTTCCAGTGTTTTAACCACCAAAAATGGGCGAAACATCGAAATAAAGTTTAGGCTGTCTTTACAGGTGTCTCTCTTCCAAGAAGTTTCACTAACCGATTCTGTGTTTTTTTTTCTCCCCGCTTCAAAACATTGTGTCAATGACAGTTCGATTTGTTGACTTTTTTTGGTGGATTGCAAATTCTGCGAAACATAAATGATTTTTTAAATGATATGACCATAGTCAGACGCAAAGCATTAATAGGAGATATTGTTTATTTGCTTATAATTGCTGTTGACTTTTGTGTGCAAAGTGCTTTGTTTCCTTTTTGTCACCGTAAATGTTTGTTTATTGGCTTTTTGTCTTATGAGTATGAGGCATTTCATAGTTATTTCCAAATACGAAGGACATTACTTGTTATACCCTAAACCAGGGCTGTGGAGCCGGAGTCGGAGTCTTGGAGTCGGAGTCTGAAGATTTTGCTGGAGTCGGAGTCGGAGTCGTAAAAATTTTGCTCGACTCCGACTCCGGCTAAACCAAATTTTTTAAAACACTTCACATTTTTGTAACTAAGCAAGTTTTTACGCAAATTAGTTTCCATTGCGTTATTCATTCGATCAGTGTACAGCATGATTGTAAATGAAAATCAACTTCCAATTACGGCTTTTGATGTTGACCAGCAGATGGGCTGGATCGATCCATTTTAATACCCGAAATTATTTTTTTTTAAATTTTATTTTAAGGCCATATACATATGTGGAATATTGACAGAAAATTTGTTCAAAGTTGTTTTTTATAGAAAATTTTGTCATAATGTTATTTCTATAAAAAGTTTTGTCAAAATTTTATTTCTATAGCAAATTTTGTCAAAATTTTATTTCTATAATAAATTTATTCAAAATTTTTTTACTATAGAAATATTTTTTTCTATAGAAAATTTTGTCAAAATTTTATTTCTATAGAAAATTGAGTCAAAATTTTGCTTCTATAGAATATTTTGCAAAATTTTATGTCTATAAAAAATTTTGCATTTATTTGTTTTTACACAATTTTTTTTTTTAAATTTTATTTCTATTGATATTTTATTTCTATAAAAATTTGAGTCAAAATTTTATTTCTATAGAAAATTTTGCCAAAATTTTATAGCAATAGGTTTTTTATTAGAAAATTTTGTGTTCGAAATTTTATTACTATAGAAATATTTTTTTCTATATAAAATTTAGTCAAAATTTTATTTCTAAAAATAAAATAAAATAAAAAAAATTTTGTTTGCTACACATTTTTTTTAATTGTATTTCTATTGATAACTTTTTCAAGCTTTTATTCCTATAAATATGTTTGCCAAATTTTATTTCTATACAAATTTTATTCAAAATTTTATTTCTATATATTTGGTCAAAATTTGATTTCTATAAAAAATTTTGCCAAAATTTTATTTCTATAGAAAATTTAGTCAAAATTTTGTTTCTGTAGAAAATTTTGCAAAATTTTATTTACTAGACAAAATTTTTTCCAAAATTGTATGCTCACTGATACTCACTGCTAAGTCGAAAACTTGTAGAAATGACTCAAATTTTTCAATGAATGAATCATAAATGCATTTTTGCGAAACTGTCTAAACAATTATAAATATTTCCCAAATATTGCCCGAGATTTTGTAGAAGTCTGATTTGAGATTTTATCAAAATGTAGATCTAAATACAAAGTTGTGCAGAGTATATTATAATCGGCCCGCCCGACTTTAGATTTTCCTTGCATTTTTATTTTTTGTTAAAATTGTGTTACGTCCCATAACGTTAAATTTAAATTTAAAGTACATAGATTTTGTAAAAGTATATACAATTTTGTCTAAATCGATTCTTGAATTTGAATCATGCATACGGGAATATAAACCTTTATATAGCTCGCGACAAATTTAAAGGATTTGAGATAGTATCAATAATTTTGGTCCACAAATACATATACTGTTGGTATCTTCTCATATTATGATGGGTATTTATAGCATTATTTTATTTATTAAACATTGCCCTAAATTTGAAATATAGAGTTTAATTGAAATATAGAATGAAATTAAGACCTTTTTTTGCACACATAAATAAAGACGATACTTTATATCGATCCACTTACGGTACCCCCACAATAGAACTACAAATTAGTGATATTAAAATGAGATTTAGTTATATTACCCGGAGTCGACTTCGGAGTCGGAGTCGGAGTCGAGCTGATGAAAAATGCTGGAGTCGGAGTCGAGCAAAATTGGCTCGACTCCACAGCCCTGCCCTAAACCACATGGTAGTCAGGGTATAATAACTCTGACCTGCCAAAAAATGTGCCTACCAGGAATATTGATTTTAGACCCCATAAAATATATACCGATCGTATTTTTGTTCGCAGGATTCCGGTTAAAAGATGCTATGCCAAATTGGCATAGCAATTATTAACCGATTTTGATGAAATTTGGTACAGGGATGAATACTATTTAATTTGGAAAAAATCGGATCAAATTTAGATATAGCTGCCATATACATATATGTATCACCCAATATCGACAAATGAGGTCACGTTGTGCTTTTTTACAAACCGATCATCGTCAAAGTTGGCACAAAGTACTCTTTTTTATCATCCTTTAAGTCTACAAAATTTCATCGAAATCGGTTCAGATTTAGATATAGCTCCCATGTATATGTATCGCCCGATTTTCCCATAGTTGGCCATAAAACCCTTATTTGTTACCCCATCTTGCTCAAATTAAGCAAAAGGTAACCTTCTGTAGTGTCAACCAAACCTGCCAAATATCATCCAAATCGGTTCAGATTTAGCTATAGCTCCTATATAGATGCATCGCCCGATTTTTCCAAATTTGGGCATAAAACCCTTATTTATCACCCGATCTTACTCAAGTTAAATATGCCAAATATCATCCAAATTGGTTCAGATTTAGATATAGCTTCCATATATATATATATATTGCACAATATTCACAAATTTGGTCATAAAACCCCTATTAATTACCATATCTTACTCAAACTGCGTAAAAGGTAACCTTCTGTGGTATCAGCCAAACCATATGATATAGCTCCCATATATATGCATCGCCCGATTTTCAAAAATTTTCTCAATAACCCTATTTTTACCAAAATAACCTTTTTTATTATCCGATCTAACTCAAATTTAGCACAAGGTAACTTTCTGTGGCATCAACCAAACCTGTCAAATATTACCACACAGTGGTGCCAACTTTTTTGGGCTGAAAATCGTAAATTTTTAGAATATTTTTTGTCAAAATCGTATTCGTCAAAAAATCGTCACCCATAAAAAAAGAGCGTCCAAAAAAGTAGTTTGGATCCCCAATCTGTGATCCGGAAATAGTGCAAACTTGGATCATCTCCAATAAATTTTACATGGGCTTGTCATAGGACGGAAGTACTCCCTTTTTGGATCCTTTGCTTTGCTTTAGAAGTTGTGCCCTGGAAGTTAATTTGAATGAAGAAATTTAAAAAGCGACAAAAAAAAAATTTTTCAACTAATTTCACTTTTTTCCATCCATATGTTTTAATAACACTTTTATTTTCCTATTATCTAATTTTTACAATTTGAAAAATTACTACGAGCAGGGGTTGAACCTGGGTTTGCAAGCACCTTAATAGAACGCCTTGGCACACTCAGCCACAAACGCCATTGAATATAAAGCGTCGAAAGGTCAATTCAAATGTTTGTGATATGATCGTAATACGACACTAAGGAATAACATTCTAATTGCTTCTCGAGATGTTCTTTATTAGTATGAACGAAAAAATAAGAAACGCAGGTTCAAATCTCACCAGCGACAATTTTTTTAACAAATATTTTTCTAAAAAATTATTTTTCTATGTTATGCATCGTTTTTATACCCTCCACCATATGATGGGGGTATATTTACTTTGTCATTCCGTTTGTAACACATCGAAATATTGCTCTAAGACCCCATAAAGTATATATATTCTGGGTCGTGGTGAAATTCTGAGTCGATCTAAGCATGTATGTCTGTCTCTCTGTTGAAATCACGCTTACTTCCGAACGAAACAAGCTATCGACTTGAAACTTGGCACAAGTAGTTGCTATTGATGTAGGTCAGATGGTATTGCAAATGGGCCATATCGGTCCACTTTTACGTATAGCCCCCACATAAAGGGACCCTCAGATTTGGCTTGTGGAGCCTCTAACAGAACCATATTTCATCCCATCCGGCTGTAATTTGGTACATGGTGTTGGTATATGGTCTCCAACAACCAAGCAAAAATTGGTCCACATCGGTCCATAATTATAAATAGCCCCCATATAAACCGATCCCCAGATTTTGCTTGCGAAGCCTCAAAGAGAAGCAAATTTCATCCGATCTTGCTGAAATTTGGTACATGGTGTTGGTATATGGTCTCTAACAACAATGCACAAATTGGTTCACATCGGTCCATAATTATATATAGCCCCCATATAAACCGATCCCCAGATTTGGCTTGCGGAGCCTCAAAGAGAAGCAAATTTCATCCGATCCGGCTGAAATTTGGTACATGGTGTTGGTATATGGTCTCTAACAACCATGCAAAAATTGGTCCACATCGGTCCATCAAAGAGAAGCAAACTTCATCCGATCCGGCTGAAATTTGGTACATGACGTTGGTATATGGTCTCTTATAACCATGCAAAAATTGGTCCACATCGGTCCATAATTATATATAGCCCCATATAAACCGTTCTCCAGATTTGACCTCCGGAGCCTCTTGGAGGAGCAAAATTCATCCGATCCGGTTCAAATTTGGAACGTCGTGTTAGTATATGGCCGCTAACAACCATACCAAAATAGGTCCATATCGGTCTATAGTTATATATAGCCGATCTCCAATCACACAAAAATTGGTGCATATCGGTTCATAATCATGGTTGCCACTCGAGCCAAAAACAATCTACCAACTTTTTATTTCTATAGAAAATTTGTTCAAAATTTTATTTCTATAGAAAATTTTGTCAAAATTTTATTTCTATAGAAAATTTTGTTAAAATTTTGTTCGGTTCATAATCATGGTTGACACTTGAGCCAAAAATAATCTACCACACTTTTATTTCTATAGAAAATTTTGTCAATATTTTTTTTCTATAGAAAATTTTGTCAAAATTGTATTTCTATAGACAATTTTGTCAAAATTTTATTCCTATAAAAAATTTTGTCAAAATTTTATTTCTATAGAAAATTTTGTCAAAATTTTATTTCTGTAGAAAATTTTGTCAAAATTTTATTTCTATAGAAAATTTTGTTAAAATTTTATTTCTGTAGAAAATTTTGTTAAAATTTTATTTCTATAAAAATTTTTTGGAAAATTTTGTTTCTATAGAAAATTTTGTTAAAATTTTATTTCTATAGAAAATTTTGTCAACATTTTATGTCTATAGAAAATTTTGTCAAACTGAATTATATACGTATTTGATAGATCTTTTTTGATTTAATATATACCACGTATGGACTTACATACAATTTAGAAGACGGTGTTAGGAGGTTTTAAGATACCTTGCCATCGGCAAGCGTTACCGCAACTTAAGTAATTCGAGTGTGGATGGCAGTGTTTAGAATAAGTTTCTACGCAATCCATGGTAGAGGGTACATATGCTTCGGCCTGGCCGAACTTACGGCCGTATATAATTGTTATTTTTATACCCACCACCATAGGATGGGGGGTATATTAACTTTGTCATTCCGTTTGTAACACATCGAAATATTGCTCTAAGACCCCATAAAGTATATATATTCTTAGTCGTGGTGAAATTCTGAGTCGATCTGAGCATGTCCGTCCGTCCGTCCGTCTGTTGAAATCACGCTAACTTCCGAACGAAACAAGCTATCGACTTGAAACTTGGCACAAGTAGTTGTTATTGATGTAGGTCGGATGGTATTGCAAATGGGCCATATCGGTCCACTTTAACGTATAGCCCCCATATAAACGGACCCCAAAATTGAAAATTGAAATTTGGTACATGGTGTTGGTATATGGTCTCTAACAACCATGCAAAAATTGGTCTACATCGGTCCATAATTATATATAGCCCCCATATAAACCGACCCCCCGATTTGGCTTGCGAGGCCTCTAAGAGAAGCAAATTTCATCCGATCCGGCTGAAATTTGGTACGTGATGTTAGTATATGGTCTCTAACAACCATGCAAAAATTGGTCCACATCGGTTCATAATTATATATAGCCCCCATATAAACCGATCACCAGATTTGACCTCCGGAACCTCTTGGAAGACCAAAATTCATCTGATTCAGTTGAAATTTGGTACGTGGTGTTAATATATGATATCCACCAACCATGCAGGAATTGGTTCCTATCAGTCCATAATTATATATAGCTCCCATATAAACCGATCCCCAGATTTGACCTCCGGTGCCTTTTGGAGAAGCAAAATTCATCCGATCTGCTTGAAATTTGGTACGTGGTGGTAGTATATGATATTTAACAACAATGCCAAAAGTGGTCCATATCAGTCCATAATCGTACATAGCCCCATATAAACCGATCCCGAGATTTGGTTTTGGAACCTCTTGGAGGAGCAAATTTCATCCGAGTGAGTTGAAATTTGGTACATTGTGCTAGTATATGGTCGTTAACAACCATGCCTAACTAGGTCCATATCGGTCTATAGTCATATATGGCCCTCAGATAAATCGATCCCCAATCGCACAAAAATTGGTCCATATCAAGTTCATAATTGTATATAGCCCCCATATAAGCGACCCCCATATTTCAATTCTGGCTCTCTACGTACAAAAAGTCCATATCGATTCGTAATTATTTGTAGACTTAACTATACATAACTTTTTTGTCTAATATATACCATGTATGGACTAAATCACAATTTAGAAAACGATGTTAAGAAGTTTTAAGATACCACAAGTAATTCGATTGTGGATGATAGTCTTTCGTAGAAGTTTCTACGCAATCCATGGTGGTGGGTACATAAGATTCGGCCTGGCCGAACTTGCGGCCGTATATACTTGTTCATATTTGTATATCCTTCGTGGAGAAGTAGTGGATACTGTGGTCCAGGATATAATAATTTGTGCATTTGTATGTAACCCCCAGAAACAATCTTTTAGCATACCCATCGTCTTAGAATTAAATTCTGGATCGATTTAGCGATGTCCTCTGTCTGTTGATGCATTTTTGTGTGCAAAAGTCAAGCTCGCAGTTTTAGTCGGATCGCCTTCCAATTTGGCATAGGGTCTTTTTTCGGCTGAAAGACAATCCCTATTGATTTTGGCCCGGTTCATATACCAGCGTAGGTCAACATTTTACTTCGAGTGTAGAGATTTTGTAAAAGTCTAAAAAATGTTGTCCAAATCGGTTCTTATTTATATATTTTTATATATAAACTTTTATACAGCTCCCGATAAATTTGATGGATTTTAAAATTTTGGTCTATGCGTTGGTGAAGGTTATAATATAGTCGTCTCAGCCCGACTTTAGACTTTACATACTTCTTTCAAATACAGAATATTAAGGGAAAATTGTGTGAAATGTCTCTAGCATTTCCATCGGCTAATGTGGCGTTTGATTTTTGATACTAAAGAGTTGTGAGTTTGTGTGTGTGTATGTGTTCACTTATGCAAATCGTGACTTCTTATTACGGTTTTATCCAGTAGTACTCTGTTAAACTCCACACAGGAGGAGGCAGGCTGCCACAGACTATCGGACGGACCCAGTTAAGTAGTCAGTCACTAAGACAGATTGTAATACCCAACCAAAAACAAAATCAGTCATTCAAGCAAACAGCCAGATAGTCGTCAGTCATTCAATCACTTAGTCAAACCATCATTGCGAGGCTCTCGCGGTATATCTGGTACAATTGTCACAGGCACTTTGTGTCAAATGTTTTAGTTGGAACAAGAATATCATTAAGGTTTCTTGGGAGTGTAACGATTTGTATTGTTCGCTTGTATTTCATATCATATCGATTGAATTGAAGGGAACCCCATATTGCCTGCTGATGATGATTTATTGGCAACCATTTGATTTATTTATTCATCGATAAGGATTGCTGGGTTTAAAAATAGGACAAGTAACTAATTGTCGCCTTCATGATTCAAATTTGTTTGATTTGTATGCTAATGAAGAAAACTAAAGTTTAAACACGAACTCGAATTTAGATCAAAAAGGGCTTGGTTGGGTAATCATTGCAAGATATTGAACATAGGCTTTAAAATTTTTAAGATTAGAACAAGTGAGAAGTGGCTATATACCCAGTAAGTAAAGACCAATCCATTTCAATACATTAGTGTTTTTTTATTACCTGTAGTTAAACAATATTTCTACAAAAAAAAAAAAATAACGTTGTAGCTTCATGGGGGTATAGAAACTGCACAAATATAAATGATTATAAAAATTTGCCGAAACGAGAAGTAAAATTTCCTGATTTTTATACCCTTCACCATAGAAACATTGTCATCCCATTTGTAACACATAGATATATTGGTCTCAGACCCACGGTTGCCACAGTTAGAATTCTACCGAAATGTTACATTTTTTACTGTTTGTTAGATTGGTAGAATTCTTTATAAGATGTACTTAAATTTTAATAGAAATACATTTTTGACAAACTTTTGTATATAAAAAAAAAGTTGACAAAATATTCTATATATGTATATTAATCTTCATGTCCAATATCTTCATGTATTAGAATTGTAATGATATGAAATAAATTTCGACAAATTTTTCTGTAGAAAAAACTGCCAAAATTTTCTATAGAAAAACATTTTGACAATATTTTCTGTAGAAATAAATTTTATCTATAAACTTTGGCAAAATTTTCTTTAGAAATAAAATTTTGACAAAATATTCCAGAGAACTAAAATTTTTTAGAGAACTAAAATTTTGGAAAAAAAAATCTAGAGAAATAAATGTTGGTTAAGCTACATTTGTAGTGTAGTCAATGCATGGTTTTAAGCTGAAATCAAAAACAACAACAATGATTAAAGAACAAAACCAACAATAATAAAACAAAACGAACGAAAGAAAGAGGAAGCACGCTCAAAATAAACCCAGCCAACTACACTCAAATCGATGATATGACGGTGGCAAAGGAAAAGAGATATGTTTGTACGAATTTATTTCGGCATAAGCCGGCTATCATGTAAAACCTTTTTTGCGGAAGGTTCAAGTGTGGTTTACTTTTGGGTTTAGTGAACTCCCTGAATTTATTCTGACAAT
The DNA here is from genome assembly GCF_050003625.1 of Haematobia irritans. Lineage (NCBI taxonomy): Eukaryota > Metazoa > Arthropoda > Insecta > Diptera > Muscidae > Haematobia > Haematobia irritans. The sequence continues at coordinate 135,602,626 of NC_134398.1, read as the reverse complement.
TGGTTGATAGTTTTGCTGCAAGTAGAGGATGCTGATGAGGAATGTGGTAATTCCGGGCTTTGCCCAAATAAATTTGACAAACATTCTTTTCCACTTGTAGTTTATGCTGAAATCGAAAACAACAACAATGAGAAATAAATTATGAAAAAATTTCCTATAGAAATAAAATTTTGACAAACTTTTCTACAGAAATAGCATTTTGACAAAATTTTCTATAGAAATAAAATTTTGTACAGAAATAAATTGTTTACAAAATTTTCTATAGAAAAAAAATGTTGACAAAATTTTCTATTGAAATAACACTTTGACAACATTTTATAAAAAAGTAGAATTTTGGCAAAATCTTTTAGAGTAAAATTTTGACAAAATTTTCTAGAGAAATAAAATTTTGATAAAAATGTCTACAGAAATAAAAATTTGACCAAATTTTCTAGAGAAATAAAATTTTGGCAAAATTTTCTATAGAAATAAGATTTTTGACAACATTTTCTAGACAAATAAAATGTTGACAAAATATTCTATAGAACTAAAATGTTGACAAAATTTTCTAGAGAAGTAAAATTTTGACAACTTTTACCAGAGAATGTCTAGAGAAATACAATTTTCACAAAATTTTCTGTAGATGTAAATTTTGACAAAATTTTCTATAGATGGTTATTTTGACAAAATTTTCTATAGATGTACATTTTGACAAATTTTTCTATATAAATAAAATAAAATTTGGTCAATTTTTGAGCAAAACGTCAAAATATTTATTTATTAAATTTGGTAGATTTTTGGTAGAATTTTTTTAAAATTTTGCTAAATAAATTTTGACACGAGTGGAAACCGTGCTCAGACCCAATGAAATATATAAATTCTGCGCCGTAGTTACATTCTTAGTCGATCTAGCGATATCAGTCTGTAAGTCTATTGAAATCACGTCGAATGGTATTGCAAATGGGTTATATCGGATAGTTATGGGTATAGCACGATCCACAGATTTGACTTCCGGAAGATCTTGTAGGAGTAAATATCATCTAATCTGATGAACGTACGAAAATTGATTCAAAATTATTATAAACCGATCTTCAATTAAAGAGGATTATATAGGTTTTTAGGTACCTTTTGATCTAACATAGACTACATATGGACTAGCTTACAATATAAAAGACAACGGTAAGAAGAGTTATGAAATCTGGCCATTTGGAAATGTTGCCACAGGCCAAGTAAATCGATTGTGGTTCACAGTATTTAGTAGAACTTTCATCGCAATCCATGCGATGATTCGGTCGATTCGATTAAATAAAAAATGTTTCAGATATAATACGGATCGAAATAGCAACCTAGAAAATGCATACCTTAAGGGAAATGGAATGGACCAGCCTCAGTTCAGGTCAATATGTATGGAAGGTCAGGTCACTTTAACATGGATTTGAAATTGACTGGTAAATTTACACTATAGAATACGACTTGAAGTCATTTCAAAGGTAATTTTCTGGACCTGTTAGTAGGACCACTTGAAAAAAATTTTTGAATACTTTCAACAATAGAAACTAATAATTGTATGAAAATTCAAAAATTGGAATAACTTGGGCATCGGTAACAATCGCGTAGTAGGTCCGATTTGCAATCATTTACAGTGGGGTGCAGAGTATAAAGACTCTAGTTTCTAGCAATCGCTCGGATACGATAAATAAACTTTAACTGTGTAAGAGTCGAAGGAAATTTCGATAATAAGATATTCAGGTAAATCCAAATGGTCCAAACAAAATATTGTTTGTATTGTTCAAACATATTATGTTTCACCTTAGGTATACACTGGTAGAAAAAAATTGTAATGAAATTTTCTTTGTGTGTATATATATATTTAAGGCGCAAATTGGTTACTTCCATTTTTATACCCTTCACCACTACTGTGGTACAGGGTATAATAAGTTTGTGCATTTGTATGTAACGCCAAGAAGGAAAAGTCTGAGACCCATCGTTTAGTATACCGATCGTCTTAGAATTAAATTCTGAGTCTATTTAGCGATGTCCGTCTGTCTGTCTGTCTGTCTGTCTGTCTGTCTGTCTGTTGATGTATTTTTGTGTGCAAAGTACAGCTCGCAGTTTTAGTCCGATTGTCCTAAAACTTGGTATAGGGTCCTGTTTCGGCTCAAAGACGATCCCTATTGATTTTGGAAAAAATCGGTTCTGATTTAGATATAGCTGCCATATATATTTTTTACCGATCTGGTCATAATTGGCGTGTATATCAACCGATCTTCCTCAAATTCCGTACATCCGAATATTTTATGAGTCTCGAAAAACTTGCAAAATATCAGCCAAATCGGTTCAGATTTAGATATAGCTCCCATATATAGCTTTCGCCCGATTTACACTCAAATGACCACAGAGGCCAATTTTTTGCTCCGATTTAGTTGAAATTTCGCACAGGGAGTAGAATTAGCATTGTAGCTATGCGTGTCAAATTTGGTTGAAATTGGTTCAGATTTAGATATAGCTCCCATATATAGCTTTCGCCCGATTTACACTCATATGACCACAGAGGCCAATTTTCAACTCCGATTTAGTTGAAATTTTGCACAGGGAGTATAATTAGCATTGTAGCTATGCGTGCCAAATTTGCTTGAAATCGGTTCAGATTTGGATATATCTCCCATATAAAGCTTTCGCCCGATTTACACTCATATGACCACAGAGGCCAATTTTTAACTCCGATTTAGTTGAAATTTTGCACAGAGAGTAGAATTAACATTGTAGCTATGCATGCCAAATTTGGTTGACATCGGTTCAGATTTAGATATAGCTCCCATATATATGTTTTTCTGATTTCGACAAAAATGGTCAAAATACTAACATTTTCCTTGTAAAATCGCCACTGCTTAGTCGAAAAGTTTTAAAAAATGACTCTAATTTTCCTAAACTTCTAATACATATATATCGAGCGATAAATCATAAATAAACTTTTGCGATGTTTCCTTAAAATTGCTTCAGATTTAAATGTTTCCCATATTTTTTACTAAAATTGTGTTCCACCCTAGTGCATTAGCCGACTTAAATTTTGAGTCTTAGATTTTGTAGAAGTCTATCAAATTCTGTCCAAATCGAGTGATATTTAAATGTATGTATTTGGGACAAACCTTTATATATAGCCCCCAACACATTTGACGGATGTGATATGGTATCGAAAATTTAGATCTACAAAGTGGTGCAGGGTATAATATAGTCGGCCACGCCCGACTTTAGACTTTCCTTACTTGTTTTACTTGCAGTATACTATCTAGGTCTCTCTTTCTAAACACATATGTTTATAGGCTATTTCTAAATTAATATATGTTTTCATCCAAGCATATTACATTTACAAAAATTGTATGTCCCAAACATAACATATTAACATATATATCCCAAACATGTTATGCTAGTTTATGAACATTATATCCTTGCACAAATATTATGTTAAAAAGTTTGAGTTCTAAACATATAATTTTTATACCCAAACATATGAAAAACAGTCTTTTTCGTCCGTGTAGAATAAACTATTCTTCAGAATGTAATATGTAATTTAATTTCAAGAATTTTGGTTTTAAATTTTAAATTGTCATCATACTTGCTTTTTTTAAGTGTAAACTAATACATTCTGAATGTTTCATCCCTTATAAAAAGAATCGATCGGAGAAGCAGGATGGGAAGTAATTCTAAAAAATTTAATCAATTGCATTCCCATTGTTGATTTTTTTTTTCGTTGATTAGACCTTTAAGAATGAAATATATACGAAAATAAACCATCTTGGTTCATTTTATGTAAAAAAAATGAACCAATGTCAGCGGTCTTTATGAAGTTTCTACCAAGGCACGGTATTTGACACGTTTTTTTCGAGCATACCAGCCGCCTATTACGAGTTTAAGTTTGTTAAGAAATAAATTCAAACAACAAAGAAAAGTAGTCGATGTAACCAATTTTCATTGAACCCAGTCTATTCAAATTTTTATTAATATTTAAATTATATTTTGAATTATTCTTCGTTAATTAAAAATACGTCAAATTCATAAAAAAATTATCCTTTCAATATGAAAAGCATATATACCTTAACATTTACCGCTTTTATGAGAAATACTACATTGTTATCATTTAACTGTTCTTTTTACAACCAAAAATGTTTTACAACAAAGAATGCAGTAAATTCACTTACTTTGTCCTAAAGCCACTATAACCAATTTCTACCAGGGGGGTCTGTGCCACTCATAAATGGTGCAACAACAAATCTGGTGTTACCAAATAATGTCAACATATTGCCAACAGGAAACATACATGTCGCAGTCAAATTGCCAAACAGCAAAACAAAGTATTTGTCATACCACCATCACAGTCACCAAAACAACCCGCAACAACAACAAAAGCTCCACCATCAAAGTAATCGATCGATCACCTTATTTTTATTCATAAAAATATGTTTTTGGTCCTTTTTTGGCCGAATTTATTTTAGTGGCATTTTTGGTTTCAATTGAAATGGTCATAGTGATGTAAGCGTGATTCGAATGTGTTCAACACAAACGTGAAACCAAATTGTTTTTTGATATACACGATATATTCGAATAACTATAATATGTTGAAGTAGTCTAATTTGTCCATTCCGGAGGACGCGTTTTCATAATCGACTACAAAATATGAAATGACTTGCCTTTCGACATAGAGGAAGCAAAATCAATTTTCTTTCATTTGAAATACGACAAAAGGTGTGAGGTTGAAAATAAAATATAGAGGAGTCTATAAAAAATAAGAAACGATATAGAAGTGCAATATGAGGTCGGTTTATATGGGGTTTATATAGGAGCAATATATAATTATGGACAGATATGGACCAATTTTAGCATGGGTGTAGAAACCATATACTTATACCACGTACCAAATTTCAACGGAATCGGATGCGATTTACTCTTCCAAGAGGCTCCGTAATCCACATCTGGCAATCGGTATATATGGGGTATATAATATATATAAGCCGTTATAGACCATTTTTTACGTGATGGTTAGAAGTCATATGCTAACACCATGTACCAAATTTAAACAGAATGAGATGACATTTGTTTCTCTAGGAGGCTCCGCAAGCCCGGTCGTTTTATATGGGACTATAAAAGTGGTCCGATATGATCCATTTGCTATCCGACCTAGATAAATAACAACTACTTATGTCAAGTTTCAAGTCGATAGCTTGTTTCGTTCGAATATTAGAGTGATTTCAACAGACGGACGGATGTACGGACATTGCAAGGTAGACTCAGATTTCACCACGACCTACACTGAAAGAAAAATGTATGTCATGAGAACGAATTTTTAGTCCCGCATAGACGAAAACGCATTGATAAAACTGAATCGCCAATGTGACGAATGCTTTTTCTTTCGATGTAGAATATTTATTATACCCTAACCACATAGTGGTCAGGGTATAATAAGTTTGATCGGCCAAAAAATGTGCCTACCAGAAATATTGATTTTAGACCCCATAAAATATATACCGATCGACTCAGAATCACCTCCTGAGTCGATCTAGCGCTTGGTGTCCGTCCGTCCGTCTGTCCATGTATTTGTTGTTCACAGGATTCCGGTCGCAATTATTAACCGATTTTGATAAAATTTGGTACAGGGAGTTTTTTGGGCACAAGGACGAACGCTATTGAATTTGAATTTGATTTGAAGAAATCGGATCAAATTTAGATATAGCTCACATATATATGTATCGCCCGATTTCGACAAATGGGGCCACGTTGCGCTTTTTTTCAAACGGATCGTCACCAAATTTGGCAAAAGGTAATCTTTTCCATCGCACTTCAAGTCTGCAAAATTTCATCCAAATCGGTTCAGATTTAGATATAGCTCTCATATATATGTATCGCCCGATTTTTCTAAATTTGGCCATAAAACCCTTATTTATCAACTGATCTTACTCAAATTTGGCTAAATGTAGTCTTCTATAGCACTCACTATATATGCAAAAAATCATCGAAATCGGTTCAGATTTAGCTATAGCTCCCATATATATGTACCGCCCGATTTGTCTAAATTTGGCCATAAAACCCTTATTTATCAACCGATCTTACTCAAATTTGGCTAAAGGTAGTCTTTTATAGCACTAACTACATGTGCAAAAAATCATCGGAATCGGTTCAGGTTTAGATATAGCTCCCATATATATGTATAGCCCGATTTTCCCAAATTTGGCCATAGAACCCTTATTTATTAACCGATCTTACTAAAAGTTGGCTAGATCCAGTCCTCTATAGTACAAACTATATGTGCAAAATTTCATCTAAATCGGTTCAGATGTAGATATAGCTCCCATATATGTATCACCCGATTTTGAAAAATTAGCCCCTAATAACCTTATGTTTGACCATACAGGCCTCATATCTTAATTGATCTTACTCAAAGCTTGCACAAGGTAACCTTTTGTGGTATTAATCAAACCAGCAAAATATTATGCAAATTGGTTCATATTTTCCCAATTTGGCCATAGTACTCTTATTTATTAACCAATGTTACTCAAATTTCAAATTTTGATGTACTAGCCGATCGTACTTATATGTACTTGTAGCTCCTACATAAGAATATTGCTCGATTTTTACAAATTTGTAAAGGGTGATTTGTTTAGAGCTTGATAGCTTTTTTAAAAAAAAAACGCATAAAATTTGCAAAATCTCATCGGTTCTTTATTTGAAACGTTAGATTGGTCCATGACATTTACTTTTTGAAGATAATTTCATTTAAATGTTGACCGCGGCTGCGTCTTAGGTGGTCCATTCGGAAAGTCCAATTTTGGGCAACTTTTTCGAGCATTTCGGCCGGAATAGCCCGAATTTCTTCGGAAATGTTGTCTTCCAAAGCTGGAATAGTTGCTGGCTTATTTCTGTAGACTTTAGACTTGACGTAGCCCCACAAAAAATAGTCTAAAGGCGTCAAATCGCATGATCTTGGTGGCCAACTTACCGGTCCATTTCTTGAGATGAATTGTTCTCCGAAGTTTTCCCTCAAAATGGCCATAGAATCGCGAGCTGTGTGGCATGTAGCGCCATCTTGTTGAAACCACATGTCAACCAAGTTCAGTTCTTCCATTTTTGGCAACAAAAAGTTTGTTAGCATCGAACGATAGCGATCGCCATTCACCGTAACGTTGCGTCCAACAGCATCTTTGAAAAAATACGGTCCAATGATTCCACCAGCGTACAAACCACACCAAACAGTGCATTTTTCGGGATGCATGGGCAGTTCTTGAACGGCTTCTGGTTGCTCTTCACTCCAAATGCGGCAATTTTGCTTATTTACGTAGCCATTCAACCAGAAATGAGCCTCATCGCTGAACAAAATTTGTCGATAAAAAAGCGGATTTTCTGCCACTGATTTTGGTAATAAAATTCAATGATTTGCAAGCGTTGCTCGTTAGTAAGTCTATTCATGATGAAATGTCAAAGCATACTGAGCATCTTTCTCTTTGACACCATGTCTGAAATCCCACGTGATCTGTCAAATACTAATGCATGAAAATCCTAACCTCAAAAGAATCACCCTTTATTTATTACCCACACTAATTTAACGATTTTCTCTTTTTATACCCTTCACCACTACTGTGGTACAGGGTATAATAAGTTTGTGCATTTGTATGTAACGCCAAGAAGGAAAAGTCTGAGACCCATCGTTTAGTATACTAGCGATGTCCGTCTGTCTGTCTGTCTGTCTGTCTGTCCGTCTGTCTGTCTGTTGATGTATTTTTGTGTGCAAAGTACAGCTCGCAGTTTTAGTCCGATTGTCCTAAAATTTGGTATGGGGTCCTATTTCGGCTCAAAGACGATCCCTATTGATTTTGGAAAAAATCGGTTCAGATTTATATATAGCTGCCATATATATTTTTCACCGATCTGGTCATAATTGGCGTGTATATTAACCGATCTTCCTCAAATTCCGTACATCCCAATATTTTATAAGTCTCGAAAAACTTGCAAAATAACATCCAAATCGGTTCAGATTTAGATATAGCTCCCATATATAGCTTTCGCTCGATTTACACTCCTTTGTCCACAGAGGCCAATTTTTTGCTCCGATTTAGTTGAAATTTTGCACAGGGAGTAGAACTGGCATTATGGCTATGCGTGTCAAATTTGGTGGAAATCGGTTCAGATTTAGATATAGCTCCCATATATAGCTTTGCTCCGATTTAGTTGAAATTTTGCACAGGGAGTAGAATTAGCATTGTTGCTATGCGTGCCAAATTTGGTTGAAATCGGTTCAGATTTAGATATAGTTCCCATATATATGTTTTTATGATTTCGACAAAAATGGTCAAAATACCAACATTTTCCTTGTAAAATCGCCACTGCTTAGTCGAATAGTTGAAAAAATGACTCTAATTTTCTTAAACTTCTAATACATATGTATCGAGCGATAAATCATAAATAAACTTTTGCGAAGTTTCCTTAAGATTGCTTCAGATTTAAATGTTTCCCATATTTTTTACTAACATTGTGTTCCACCCTAGTGCATTAGCCAACTTAAAATTTGAGTCTATAGATTTTGTAAAAGTCTATCAAATTCTGTCCAAATCGAGTGATATTTAAATGTATGTATTTGGGACAAACCTTTATATATAGCGCCCAACACATTTGACGGATATGGTATCGAAAATTTAGAACTACAAAGTGGTGCAGGGTATAATATAGTCGGCCCCGCCAGACTTTAGACTTTCCTTACTTGTTTAATAATGGGTTCAATATTAGTGGCATACCAAGTTCACACAATGGTATCACAATGGACTGAATAGTCTAAGTGAGCCTGATACATCGGGCTAGGTGGCAGCCTAACCTAGTGGCATACTAACTCCGTAGGTGCAATATCAACACAGCCAGTGTTGCTAGAAGTAGGGGAAATTCCCTATATGTATGGTTTTTCTAATATTTAGCGTCTTGTAGGGACGTAGGGCCACAATGTAGGACATTTTCACTCAACACAATTTGTAAGGCAAGGCTTGATCTTTAACAATGTGTGGTAAACTTTATTCCTGAAGAAAATTTTGTCAACATTTTATTTCTATAGAAATTTTGTCAAAATTGTATTTTTATAGAAATTTTTTTTCAAAATATTATATCTATAAAAAATTTTCTCAAAATTTTGTTTCTGTGGAATTTTGTCTCAAAATTTTATTTCTATAGAATTTATTGTCAAAATTTTATTTCTATAGAAAAATTTCACACAAAAATTATTTATAGAAACTTTTCCCAAAATTTTATTTTTATAAAGAGTTAACAAAAAAGATTACTAATTTGGGTAGAATTCTACCAACTTTGGCAACCATGGTCGTAATACAAATTTATATTCTAAGTTATATGCGTTGCATATTCATATTTTAAGATAATAAAGTACTTAGTACCATTTTTGTTTTGTAAAATTTGTTTAAATTTAACGAAAAATATTGTAGGGAAAATTGTTTGGGAATGTATGGGAAAGTAGGGAACTTTTTTGTCCTTGTAGGGTAAACCGAACATTTCCCTGGCAACACTGACTATGAGCTATAGTCAGATTGATACAAGCACCCATAAACATGTACCCCTTAATTTTCTTAAATATGCAACTGCGGTTTATCTCCCATACCTATATGTTACCCCACAAATGCTTATGATTACTAATTCTGTAATGGTGGTTTAGGGTATGATATAGTCGGCCCCGCCCGACCTTCTACTTTACTTACTTGTTTATTTATAATATTAATAACTATAATAAATTATGAATATAAATAATGACAGAAGATAGGGTACTAACTTCAAAGGTTTTCGACCTTAGTTGGATGGGTTTTTACCCATATATTTAGAAAGACAATTAAAATAAAAGAAGGTTAGGTTAGGTCGAAGCAGGAATCGAACCAACGACCTTGTGTATGCAAGGCGGGCATGCCAACCATTGCAACACGGTGGCTCCCGTGGTGCCACCGTGGTAAAATAAAAAGTTTATATAGATATAATTCATGTATAAAAACATGTACATTAGCCACTTAAATAAAATGTTATTTTATTTATTATGCATTTATGTTAGGTTGAATGCGGAGTAGGTTTTCTATATTTCTTCTGAATTTCTTTACAAATAATATTTTCGTCAGTCGCTGTTTTATGTTCAGTACACGAAATAGCTCTTCCAAACAGCTATTTGTTAGTTTAATTTCTACTTCTTCAATTTGATTAATACTGCTGTGGGAGTCCACATTTTCTTCAAGATTTTGGTTCAACAAGACTGACTGAATAATATCTTCTTCAGAAAAATCGTTGCCACGCTCATTTTCGCCACGAGCCCATTGGTCTTTTTAGGAACTGTTTAAATTAGCAGAAGTATTCAAAGTTGTAGTGGTTGTCTAAATGGTGTCCTATCAGATAATATCTGTTTATTTCGTCCTGAGAAAATCTCTAGCATCAGGTTCGACACCATTGAAGAATACGCATGTCCGGCTCCAAAGATTTTGTCGTTTCACCAATGTTTTTGGTATTGATTCCGAGCCAAAAAAAAAAAGCGGAGACTTTAGTAAGGGTACCATTAAGAAACAATTCTCTTTTAAATTTGAGTTTTGCGTACTTGATACTACGAGATGAATTTTAATTTATTCGTTTTTTATACCCTCCACCATAGGATGGGGGTATATTAACTTTGTCATTTCGTTTGTAACACATCGAAATATTGCTCTAAGACCCCACACAGTATATATATTCTGGGTCGTGGTGAAATTCTGAGTCGATCTAAGCATGTCCGTCCGTCCCTCTGTTGAAATCACGCTAACTTCCGAACGAAACCAGGTATCGACTTGAAACTCGGCACAAGTAGTTGTTATTGATGTAGGTCGGATGGTATTGCAAATGGACCATATCGGACCACTTTTATGTATAGCCCCCATATAAACCGACGCTCAGATTTGGCTTACGAAGCCTCTTGGAGGAGCAAAATTCATCCAATTCGGTTGAAATTTGGTACATGTTGTTAATATATGGTCTCTAACAACTATGCAAAAATTGGTTCACATCGGTATATAATTATATATAGCCCCCATATAAACCGATCCCCAGATTTGACCTCCGGAGCCCCTTGGAAGAGCAAAATCCACCCGATCCGGTTGAAATTTGGTACGTGGTGTTAGTATATGGTCTCTAACAACCATGCGGGAATTGGTCCATATCGGTCCATTATTATAAAGGGTGATTTGTTAAGAGCTTGATAACTTTTTTTTTTAAAAAAACGCATAAAATTTGCAAAATCTCATCGGTTCTTTATTTGAAACGTTAGATTGGTCCATGACATTTACTTTTTGAAGATAATTTCATTTAAATGTTGACCGCGGCTGCGTCTTAGGTGGTCCATTCGGAAAGTCCAATTTTGGGCAACTTTTTCGAGCATTTCGGCCGGAATAGCCCGAATTTCTTCGGAAATGTTGTCTTCCAAAGCTGGAATAGTTGCTGGCTTATTTCTGTAGACTTTAGACTTGACGTAGCCCCACAAAAAATAGTCTAAAGGCGTCAAATCGCATGATCTTGGTGGCCAACTTACCGGTCCATTTCTTGAGATGAATTGTTCTCCGAAGTTTTCCCTCAAAATGGCCATAGAATCGCGAGCTGTGTGGCATGTAGCGCCATCTTGTTGAAACCACATGTCAACCAAGTTCAGTTCTTCCATTTTTGGCAACAAAAAGTTTGTTAGCATCGAACGATAGCGATCGCCATTCACCGTAACGTTGCGTCCAACAGCATCTTTGAAAAAATACGGTCCAATGATTCCACCAGCGTACAAACCACACCAAACAGTGCATTTTTCGGGATGCATGGGCAGTTCTTGAACGGCTTCTGGTTGCTCTTCACTCCAAATGCGGCAATTTTGCTTATTTACGTAGCCATTCAACCAGAAATGAGCCTCATTGCTGAACAAAATTTGTCGATAAAAAAGCGGATTTTCTGCCAACTTTTCTAGGGCCCATTCACTGAAAATTCGACGTTGTGGCAGATCGTTCGGCTTCAGTTCTTGCACGAGCTGTATTTTATACGGTTTTACACCAAGATCTTTGCGTAAAATCTTCCATGTAGTCGAATAACACAAACCCAATTGCTGCGAACGGCGACGAATCGACATTTCACGGTCTTCAGCAACACTCTCAGAAACAGACGCAATATTCTCTTCTGTACGCACTGTACGCATTCGTGTGGTTGGTTTAATGTCCAATAAAGTAAACTGAGTGCGAAACTTGGTCACAATCGCATTAATTGTTTGCTCACTTGGTCGATTATGTAGACCATAAATCGGACGTAAAGCGCGAAACACATTTCGAACCGAACACTGATTTTGGTAATAAAATTCAATGATTTGCAAGCGTTGCTCGTTAGTAAGTCTATTCATGATGAAATGTCAAAGCATACTGAGCATCTTTCTCTTTGACACCATGTCTGAAATCCCACGTGATCTGTCAAATACTAATGCATGAAAATCCTAACCTCAAAAGAATCACCCTTTATATTGCCCCCATACAACCTGATCGCAAGATTTGACCTCGGGAGCCCCTTGGAAGAGCAAAATCCACCCGATCCGGTTGAAATTTGGTACGTGGTGTTAGTATATGATCTCTTACAACCATGCAAAAATTGGTCCATACCGGTCTTAATAGCCCCCATTTATACTGATCCTCAGATTTGACCTCCGGAGCCTCATGGATGAGCAAAATTCATCCGATCTGGTTGAAATTTGGTACGCGGTGAAATTTGGTACATTGAGCTAGTATACGGCCGCTAACAACCATGCCAAAATTGGTCCCTATCAGTCTATAGTTAACATATATATAGCCGATCCCCAAAAAATAATCTACCAAAATTGTATTACTATAAAAAATTTTGTCAAGATCTTATTGCTATAGAAAATTTTGTCAAAATTTTATTACTCTACAAAATGTTGTCAAAATTTTATTTCAATAGAAAATTTTGTAAATATTTTATTGCTATAGAAAATTTTGTCATAATTTTATTTCTATAGCAAATTTTGTCAAAATTTTATTACTATACAAAAGTTTGTCAATCTGAATTATTTACGTATTTAATCGGCCTTTTTTGTTTAATATATACCCCGTATGGACTAACTTACAATTGAGAAGACGGTATTAAGAAGTTTTAAGATATCTTGTCATCGGCAAGTGTTACCACAACGCAAGTAATTCGATTGTGGATGACAGTCTTTCGTAGAAGTTTCTACGCAATCCATGGTGGAGGGTACATAAGATTCGGCCTGGCCAAACTTACGGCCGTATATACTTGTTTTAAATTTTTTCCTTCATGTGCTATTAAAGTCCTTTAAAACGTGTTACCGACAATTTAAATTTCCAAATTCAAACTCAGAAGATACAAAAATTCAACAAATTTAAAGAAATTTCATTAATTGTGAAGGACTTTTCAGCCGAGTCAAATTTACTTTAATTCAACAAAAATTTCTTTCGTGGCAATATATTCAAATTTAAGACGAATCACTTAACTATAAGGACAAAACGACTTCATTAAAAAGTTACCGAATTTTGGACAAGGAAAATGTTAAGCAAAATTCGAAATGAAATCCATGTGTTGTTTAAATAGGAAACAGTATTCCGAAAATTAAAGGTTTTTGGGACTTTTCCAATGTTTGCAAGATTTTCCTAATGAAATACTGGTCCTTTAGTTGTAGTATTACTATGCAATTCGGAGGCAAAACCAATACTTGGAAGTTAGGGTCAGAATTAATTTAATTTGTTTGGTGGGTGCGATGGAGCGTTACCCATGTCATTCCAATGCCAATGTACTCGTAACTGGTCCTTTAACAGTTTAGGAAATATTGACATTTTCGTTTCTAAACTAATGGTAAAATAACGTACAAATGCCGCAACGAAAACAAACAAACATTGCTATCCGGAATACATAGGAAAAAACTTTTAAAATTATCCGAACAGCTAATAAAATAGTCCGGGCTAGCGAGTGTCCGGGCTAGAGAACTTTTACTGTACTTGTGTAGTCTCAAGTAAAAATCCTATGAAATTGAAAAACGGATACCTCAATCAAACATACTAAACTCTTTCACTTTTTGATATCCCTCACTCTAATTCACTCACACATCTCTAGTCACACATATTTTGCGTGAATGAGTCGTTCTTCATTGCACACAGTCAGTTATGTCCTATCATTCAAACATAGCCACTAATACGGGACTGCCTCTACTTGATCAGCAATATGTCGAAGTGATTTTTGTTTTTTGCTATAGAGAGCCCTTTTTGTTTTTAGGCTGCCTCTTTGCATTTCGCATTATCATTTTACAGGTTGTTAAACACGCTCAAGTGGAGGTACGTGAGATCAAACAGAAACCAAACGTTATTTGCCGCCAATGTTGTCGCGCATGCGCAGTTTGTGTGGCAGTTGATGTTGCTTCGTTGTTGGTACTTATATTGTCCGATATGGTTAATTTCGTTGTTGCTGTTGGGGGCCCCAAATATGAAATGTTGTTGCATGTTCATGTAAATTTTGTACAAAACATTTAACATGTTCTAATTTTTGTGTTTCATTTGCTTTATGGGACCATGTAACCCATATTGCACAGAGGAAAATGTGATTTCTTTTTTTTTTAGCAGGCGCACATTTATTTTTTTCTGGTGGCGAGGGGATTGATTTGAAGCCTATATCTCGTAATGGTAAACGAGGGATAGTAATGAAATTAACAGCCAAGATATGAGAGAGATTTGTAAGGATATGTGATAAATAAATAGGCTCATAATATTCCTATAAATTAAAAGATCAGTGAATAGTTTAATTATCCAACGAAAGTGTCCAAATCTTGGGCAAATTTTTATTGAAATTTGCTATTTCAAGAGGCCCCGGTTATCAAATATGGGGATCGGTTTATATGGGGACTATATGTACACGCAAAAAATAATTCTTTCCTCCCAAACGAAATTTTAGACAAACAAAGTTCGTTTCTCATTTGCTTTTCGCTGTAAGGAAGTGTATTTGGAAGAAAAGTATATACTTTTTGTGATAAACTTTTATTCTTTTCCAGGATGTAAAAACAATTTCATAAAGACAAACACAAAAAAAAACATTGTTTTCTTGCTACTTTCATTTTCCCTCACATCCACGAGGTTTTTTAGTTCTTAACACCTTTTCCTGTAATACCAACAATATAGAAGAAATTATACGATTTTATAAATTTTTAAAATTTTTTTACCTTTCGCCTGGACGGAGAATCGAACCGCTGACCATGCACTTTGTAAGCCAACACACTAACCACTGAGCTATGTACCTGTTATGTTCATCAATAGATAATTATTCATACATATAAGTTATATTTATATAGCAAAGTTTATTTAACAGAAACAAACAAAACAAAATTTTTTCTGGCTAATTGCATTTTCCCTCACATCTTTTTCACTTCCACGAAGTTTTTTAGTTCTTAGCACCTTTTTCTGTAATACCAACAATATAGAAGAAATTATACGATTTTATAAATTTTTAAAATTTTTTTACCTTTCGCCTGGACGGAGAATCGAACCGCGGACCATGCTCTTTGTAAGCCAACACACTAACCACTGAGCTATGTACCTGTTATGGTCATCAATAGATAAATATCCATATAAGTTATATTTATATAGCATAGCTTGCGGCGCCCACGAACCGAATAAACAAAGTTTATTTAACAGAAACAAACATTTAGTTTGGCACCGTGGAGCAGTGGTTGCTACGTCTGACGCTCATGCCAAGGGTCGTGGGTTCGATCCCTGCTGCGACCAAAGTTTTTTTTTTTTTTTTTTTTTTACATACATTCCACATATGTTCGGAAGATACCGAAAAAATGTTCAACATTACATTGTACTATATTGAATTTTGAACTGTAAAATGTGTCTTATTAAAGACCTAAAGTCAGAAAAGAACAGTGTTTGATATAAACGAAATGGACTCTGTTGTTGTTTCAAAAATAACTTTTTTTATTGAAAAAATAAAAATTTTGTAACAAACGAATTTTTTTGGTGATAAAAGTTTAAAATTTTCGAAGCATTTCAAAAAACTCTAACAAAAGAAAAACGTTTTCGCTACACGTTTTCCAAACGTTTTTTTTCTTTGCGTGTAGTTATGACCGATTTGAACTACTTTTTACATTAACATCACGAACCAAATTTTAACTGGGTCGGATAACATTTTCTCCCAAAAGACGCTCCAGAAATCAATCTGGACCGAAATTCACAATAATATTCGACCTCCACCAATAACAGATCCATGTCCCAAGTTTCATGTCGATGGATTGTTTCGGAAGTTAGCGTGATTTCAACAAACGGACGGACAATGCTAGATCGACTCAGAACTTTACCTCGACCCAAAATATATGTATTTTATTTGGTATATGACCAATATTTCGATGTGTTACAAACGGAATGACAAAGATAGTATATCCCCATCCTACCTCAAAGATTTTGACTTAACACTAATGATTTTGGTATTGATTCTGAGCCAAAGAAGTGGAGAAATGAAGTTTTAAGACAGAATTGTCTTTTAAATTTAAGTTTTGCGTACTTTATTCTAGGTAGCAAATTTTAATTTATTCGTTTTTTTTTCTTCATGCTCAATTAAAGTCGTTTAAAAACGTTTTAGCGCCATATTACATTTTCAAATTCAGACTCGACTTCAAGTAGAAATTATGCAAAGTTTAAAATCTTTAAAATAAAGCGTTGAAAAATATCTCCTATGTTTAAACACTTTTTTGCTTTGTTGGGAGAGCCACCGTGGTGCAATGGTTAGCATGCACGCCTTGCATACACAAGGTCGTGGGTTCGATTCCTGCTTCGACCGAACACCAAAAAGTTTTTCAGCCGTGGATTATCCCACCTCAGTAATGCTGGTGACATTTCTGAGGGCTTCACAATGGACTGAATAGTCTAAGTGAGCCTGATACATCGGGTTGCCACGTAACCTATCCTATCCTTTGTTGTCATTAGTTTTGAAGAATTTTTCACAATTATTAAAAACAAGTTGACCTTAGTCAAACAAAATTTTCTTTCATTTTTAGATACCCATTTTTAATTTGAATCACTTTATTATAAGGAAAAACGACTTTATAGACAATTCATCGTGTTTCGGACAAGGAAAAGCACTTTATACCAGAGAAATGTCTATTCGATGCTAAGCAAAAACGCATTCGTATTTTAAGGACATGAAATCTTTGACCTCACGACAATATATTTTTCAGTGTATGGTGTAGGGTATAAAAACTTCAAAATTGAAAGCTACCAAAATACTGGGTGATTAAAAGTAGCATCTCTTATTGGAATATTTATACCTTGTGTTTGCAACACTCGGAAGGAGACCAGATAGACATATGGTGACTTTGCCAATATTGCTCAGGTTTGGCCCCTGAGACGATCTAGCCATATCCGTCTGTCTGTAAACCCTTTTTTGTTATCAAAGCCTAGGTCACACTTTTTGGCCAATCGACGTTACATTTAGCACGAGTATGTATTTTGGATCAGTACAAAATTTGCACAGAGACTATATTAATAGTACCTTCAAGTGTGTTAAATCAGATTTGCATATACACTCTTAGAAAAATATGTTTTTCATATGTTCCGATATAAACAAAATGTGTTTCGGACACAATTTTAAAACACAATATATTTAAGTGCAAACGTGTAATGTTCCTAAACTAACACTAAATGTTTGGGACATCTATGTTAATATGTTATACTATATTATGTTTGCGGCATGAATGTTTCATAAAAATCATATGTGTGAATGCAAACATATATAAATTTACAAATTTCGACTAAACATACATATGTTGTGATATTTTATTCAAAGCGGCAGAGAGACTATAGAGAAAGAAATAGAGATGGAAGCCGGGAGAGTTGACAAAAGATATCAACATAACACAGCGAAGAATCAAAAGAGAACAATTTCTGTGAAACCACTTGTATGTTGTTTCGGAAAACTGTTTTATGATAAGGCCAAAAATTTGATATGTTTAAGTCTAAATATTATTTAATTTGAATAAAGAGAATGGACATTCGGAACCAAGAGGCATTTGAAAAACAAACAGCATATGTTTTCGTCTTGAGAGCAGTATCCTATTTATGTGTGGACATGTGTTTTGTTTATCATTTTGGCATTATTTTTCTTGGTTCGTTAAAAGAAATCAGGGGTCTTCATAAAAATAACGAAAGGGCACTATACTCTTTTTAGAGTTGGGACAGTAAAATGAAATAAGGAGGAAATAGTGAAAAATTACACAGTAAAATGTATAATAACAAAGTTTAGTTCCTCTTTATTAATAAGTAGTCTGCGAGGAGTTGACGGACACCTTCAAATATAAAAGCGGGCATTGAGTTCGAGTTTTGCAGCTAAAACAATTTAAAAACTTTATTTTCTTTAAAATGAGTTATTAAAGAAAAATAAAAGGCATTTTAGAGCGATGGTGTTAAATGCTAGTAAACAACTGTTCACGCTTAAATAAATTTATGTTCATATTATAAAATTATTTATGTATGTTTATACTCGACTCCACGTTCTTCTTTTGTTAGAGTTTTTGAATTCCTTCCAAATTTTAAAGTTTTGTACCAAAAACAGTTTTTTGTTACAAAATTGTTATTTTTGCAATAAAAAAATAATATTTTATCCAAAAATGAGTCAATTTAGTTTATATCAAGCACTGTTAGTGACTATAAATCTTTAATAACCCACATTTCGAAGTTTCATTATAAAAATTTAATATAGTATAAATATAAATGTGTAAATTAAAAAAAAAAAATATTCGGCCGGAGCAGGGATTGAACCCACGACCCTTTGCATGCAAGGCAGACATGCTAACCACTGCTCCACGTGGCAAACAAATGCATGTTTCTGTTAAATAATGTTATGTTTGCATGGGCTCGTGGGCGCTGCAAACTATGCTATATAAATGTAACTTATAACGATAATTATCTGCTGGTGACTATAACAGCTACGTAGCCCAGTGAATAGTGTGTTGGCTTTCAAACTGTATGGTCCTCGGCTCGATTCTCCATGCAGACGAAAGGTAAAATTTATAAAAGTGAATAATTTCTTCAACATTATTTGTATTACAGAAAAAGGTGCCAAGAACTAAAATATTTCGTGGAAGTGAAAATTACGAGTATGTTAGGGAATGAGCACAACGCCTTTGGGAAAAATTCTTCCAAGCATATAATATTTTTGGGCTCAAAATGCTTCCAAACATATAATATTTTCACATAAAACAAGCATATTAATGTTTCGGCAGTATCCAATAATATATGTGCTTCCTGCAAAATATGTTTGGAACATATGTTAAAGAAGCGATTTTTTTTTGTGGGTGTAGCTCCCTTATATATTTTTCGACGGATGTAAATTTCTCCTTTCGTGTGCGATTCAGATGGCCAAAATGAAGTAGGTTCGTAAGAGTTTGTCCCAGATTAGTTCAATAGGACCTGTTTATGAGTCCTTATAATTTTTCTCGGGACTTGTCCAGTGGAATGGTCCCTACCGTGTCCTAAAGTGCAAATTTACCTCGTCAATGACAAACCCATGTTAAAGTGACTGGTCATTTCCATTCGTTTTTACCAGTACTACGACAAATCCATGTACACCAATGACTAGTCCTGGGGTTGGTCTACTTCCCCTATAATAAAGTAGGCCAAGCCCGACTTTAGATTCTCCTTACTTGTCTCTTATATGAAGTTGTAGTCTGCACTGCAACAATCGGTTTTGATGACGATGAAAATGTGGCAAAAAATCGAATTTTTGGCAGATGCTAACCTACGACATTGTTTCACCTCCCTCGATTTTCTATATTTTTTATTAAAGTTATAGTAAAATTGAAATATTGTCTGTTACTTTGCTAAATGCAATGCAATCACGTCAGCTCAATTTTTCATCCACGTAACCGGGCTCTTTTACAAATTTCACTCACAATGGCTTTGCATTGGGAAAGAAAATCTCAGACCCATCCTAATGGAAAGCAATGGAGAAATAAGAACGCACTTAAATTGGTTGTAAATTCAAATTGCGTTTGCCCAGTTAAAATGCGATCAATAGGCTTTCGATCTAAACAGACGGACAGACAGACAGACATCTGTTATTCTTTTTCGAAGCTTTCTGGCTTTGACGAGCCCCACTAAGGCAATGACTACGGTGGCAGGATTCATGCTGCTGCTGCTGTTGTTGGGGTGTTGCTAATAAACGGTGCGTTGTCTTGGATTGGTACGAGGTGTGCTTTTAACTTTGAGTGCCAGCCGACCGACGGACCGCAAAATTTTTGGCCAGTGCGGCTAGTGTTTGGAGTATTCCATTTCATCCGATGGTGGCATAAGTGATATTCGTGCATAAATTAATAAATATTTTCGGACCGCACACAATGTTCGACATGTTTTATTAATTCAATTTGTGCTTAAATTAACGTGTAACTTGCAAAAATATTGAGTTACTCCTTTGCACATTGGTCTTGTCTTATTCCTCAGTTACTTTCCAGTACGTGAACGTGCCGATCGTTGCTCAAAATACTCCAATGCCTATGAATTTCTTTACTAAACTTTCAAAGAAGTCCCAAGAAGTTTGCGAGGAGCAATATTGAATGATGACAAAGGCAACAACACGGTAACAACATCACTAAATACAAGGAAACTAACAACATTTTACGAAAAGAAGACCTGATGCCGTTCAAAAGCCATATTCGATAAACATGATCTTCCCGGAGAACTTGATAAATTCATGTAGTGTCGAAAATCCAGGTTTCGAAAATATTTCCTAGGAAGAGAATTTGACGACAAATAAATGCAAGCAGTGACTGACAGAAACATACGTTTATCCAGTATATACCTAAATGAAATGATCATATATATCAGCATCTATCAAACAAACTCTGAAGATTCTGATAGATTTTTAATTTAGAAGTACATAGCAAAAATGATCCCCAATATTTGCCTAATTGAAACTTCTAATCAATTTAAAAAATTTTTAGTCAAAACTATAATTAATCGCAAAAATTAAATTATCGATTATTTTTATACTGTTCACCACTAATGTTGCAAGTCCAAGATCCACCGATGAGTATACCGATCGTTTTAGAAATAAATTCTGAGTCGCATTACCGTAGTCCGTCTGTATATTTATTTTTGTGTTCAAAGTACAGCTCGTAGTTTCAGTCCGATAGCCCTGAAATTTGCAATGGAGACTTGTATTGGCTCAAAGGCAATCCCTATTGATGGAAAAGTCGGTTCAGACTTAGATATAACTATCATATATATTTATGACAGATCTTATCATAATTGATATGTTTATCAAGCGGTCTTCCTCAAAAAACACACAATCAAATGCTTTGCGAGTCTTGTAAAACTCTTTCACACAAAGAGTACAATAAATGGTATCGTAAAGTTTAACAAATTTGGTTTAAATCAGTTGATATATACACTGGAAAAATATTGAACTAATATGAACCATAATGCAAGCAAAATTTTTGGGTACGCAATTTAAAAATATTAAGGAAATTTTCTTTAATTTAATGAAACTTTAATTAAAAGAAAGATAACAATTTTTCCTTCAAAAATTGTCTTCATAAAATCTAGGACAAGAATCTTGAAAATTTGCATCCCTTCGTTAAAGTCGTATACCTTTGAAGTAAAGAAAATTTTCTTTCAATAAAGAAAAACTTCCTTTAAAGAAATCGTCTTTAAATTAGATTTATGATAAAAACGATTAAAATTTTGGCCATATTTTAGTTTGAAGATTTTACATCTTTAATTTGAAGTTTCTTTTTTTATTATTAGTATATCGTAATTCGAATAAGAAATTTCATTAAAATATAGCGGTATCCTGACTTTAATTTAATTGATCCTGGATTTAAAGCTAAATAGTCCCTAAAAATTTCCTTATTATAAAGAAGCGGCATTTTTGGCTCGGGATCAATATCAAAATCCCAGTGCCAAAGATTTTGTCTTTACACTAATGCTCTCGGAGTCCTTTAAAACCATGTCAACGACAACTTAAATTTCCAAATTTGAAATCGACTATAAGTAGTAATCGTACTTTGTTTCAAGTGAAAAAGTCTTTAAAATAAAGTGTTCAAAAAATGTCCTATTTTAAAACGCTTTGTTGCTTTGTAGTCAAGAAGGTAAAATTCTGCAATACATACAATGTAGAAGATATATTCGATTTTATAAGTCTTTTAAATTCTACCTTTCCTTTATTACCTGGACGGTGAACCGAACCGCGGGCACAGTGTGTAAGCCAAGACACTATCTACTGGGCTATGTAGCTATTGTTGTCATCAACAGACAATTATCGCTATAGCCTATAGCCATCAACGCCATTAATGCAAACAGTCACACAGTTATGTCTGTCTGTTGTAATCACGCTACAGCCTTCAATAATGGTTTCTTTGTTTGGAAGCAGGCCAAGCCCGAAAATGGGCTATATCGGTCCAAGTTTTGATATAGGCCCCTTATAAACCGACCTCCCGATTTGGGATCTTGGGCTTATAAAAACTGTAGTTTTTATCCAATTTGCCTGAAATTGAAAATCTAGAGGTATTCTACGACCATAAAGGTAAATTTGTCATAAAATTATTCGTGAGTCACGGTATTTTTCGTGAGTCACGCAATTTCGTGCGTGAGAACAAATTTTCTTTTCGTGAGTGTGCGTGAGTAAGATTTTTCCGTCGTGAGTGTGGGTGAGCGTCAGTAAAATATTACTCACGTGCACACCTCTATTTTAGACACTCAAAAATCTGTATCGCATTTTTTACCGGTCCATTTGGTAAGGCATCGGTTTAGACCGATTTAACTGCTTGAGGGTACACCCAAAGAAAAAATATTTTGCTCCAGAATGAAATTTTAGACAAACGAAATTCCCCTTTCGTTAAAGTATTTTCGTTTAGAGCAAAGTAATCCGAATTTTTGATGGGCGATTCAACGATTTTCTCTAAAATTTGTGTCAAAAGAAAACTTTACGTGTCTAAAATTCTGTTCCTCAGAAAAGAAAACTCTTCTTTCAGTACCCGCTACGACGAAGAGTTTTTAAAGTAAACTATTATATATTTCATGTTAGCCTGATACCGAAACAGGCAATTGACGTCCAAATGCATTATATCTAATTATACAATTATTTTTCGAGCTTTATGGACAGATAGATTAAGGAACATGGTTAATAGAGCCATTGAAAAGCAAACGCCAGATACAAATCTATACACGCCTGGACTGTACATGTTTCGGTTCGAGCGAATGAACATTTCCACAGCATTTAGTATAGATCTGGCTGGGAGAGATAACTCAATTTTGGGTCCTTTTTTTTTGTGATAGAATTTCAAATTTCCGATGAAATCCAAAAAACCTTAACAAGAAAAAATGTTTTTGGTAGACGTTCTCCAAACCTTTCTTGCCATGGCCAAATGTTAACCCAAACCAAATAATTGGATTGTAGATAACAGCCACCGTGGTGCAATGGTTAGCATGCCCGCCTTGCATATGTTACACAAGGTCGTGGGTTAGATTCCTGCTTCGACCGAGCACCAAAATTTTTTCAGCGGTGGATTATCCCACCTCAGTAATGCTGGTGACATTTCTGATGGTTTCAAAGCTTCTCTAAGTGGTTTCACTGCAATGTGGAACGCCGTTCGAACTCGGCACTAAAAAGGAGGTCCCTTGTCATTGCGCTTAACATGGAATCGGGCAGCACTCAGCGATAAGAGAGAAGTTCACCAATGTGGTATCACAATGGACTGAATAGTCTAAGTGAGCCTGATACATCGGGCTGCCACCTAATCTAGATAACAGCCTTTTGTCAAAGTTCCTACTGTCCATGGTGTAGGGTATATATGATTCGGCCTGACCGAAATTACTGCCGTATATATTTGTTGAAAATTCTATTGTTTTCGTCCGAACTCATTTTTTAATATATGTTGCATCGCGATATGTTCAGCTCACGAGCAAGTTTTCTACCCCTGCGGTGTGGATTACAAATCTGACTTTCAATTTTCGTCCTCTTATTGGACGCGATGCAACACTGCCAGTATTGAGAGCCATTTGTAGTTTTCCATCCAAATATAAAGTTATCACGCTTGAATGATATCACGAATAATGCCCGAAAGGGTTCAATCCCACACCCTCAAAAAAATCGCTTCTCTAACATATGTTCCAAACATATTTTGCAGGAAGCACATATATTATTGACTACTGCCGAAACATTAATATGTTTGTTTTATGTGAACATAGTATATGTTTGAAAGCATTTTGAGCCCAAAAATATTATATGCTTGGAAAATTTTTTCCGAAAGAAGATTGTGTTCATTCCCTCACATAATTTTCACTTCCACGAAATTTTTTAGTTCTTGGCGCCTTTTTCTGTAATACAAATAATGTTGAAGAAATTATTCAATTTTATAATTTTTTTTAAATTTTGCCTTTCGCCGGGACGGAGAATCGAACCGAGGGCCATACAGTTTGTAAGCCAACACACTATCCACTGGGCTACGTAGCTGTCATAGTCACCAGTAGACAATTATCGTTATAAGTTACATTTATATAGCATAGTTTGCAGCGCCCACGAGCCCATGCAAACATAACATTATTTAACAGAAACATACATTGGTTGAAATATGAATAGTTATTAACGAATAATTTTCATTTCTACCTTTAGGGCCGGAATTAAGTTGGCATTATCGCTCTAAAATTACCACGTTTTCGCGTTTTCTTTTCTTTAATAATTCATTTTAAAGCAAATAAACTTTTTCAATTGTTGCTTTGGATCGAGTTTTGCCCCTAAAATGAAAAATAATTTTAGCGGCAAAACTCGAACTTAATGCCCGCTTTTATTTTTGAAAGTGTATGTCAACTCATCTTGGACCACTTATTAATAAAGAGGAACTAAACTTATTTTTTTTCTGAAGATCCCTTTGTAATTTCATCATTTTAATTTCCTTTCTTCCTAAATATTTTGACTTACTCGTCGTACGTTCCGATTTCTTTTGACGAACCTAAAAAAAATTGTTCACACATACTGAAATTGCTCCTCTCAAGAAGTTCACCAATGTGGTATCACAATGGACTGAATAGTCTAAGTGAGCCTGATACATCGGGCTGCCACATAACCTAACCTAACCTAAGGCAAAAACACATGCTGTTTTTTGAAATGTCTATTCTCCTGGTTCCGAATGTCTATACTCCTAATACTCAATTTAATGTTCAAATTAAATAATATTTAGACTTAAGCACATCCAGTTTTTGGCGAAGCCTTGTTAACATGCCAAACGCATAGCCAAAACAAATGAACACGTTAAACAGTTTTCCGAAACAAGTTTCAAGCATTTAAAAAAAGTACTCTCTTTTGATTCTCTCGCTGTGTTATGTTGATATCTTTCATCAACCCTCCGGGTTCTTTCTCTATACCCTCTCTGGCTCTGTCGCTCCCTGAATAAAATATCACAACATATATATGTTTACTCGAAAATTTATATATGTTTATATATGTTTACATTCACACATATTTTTTTTATGAAACATTCTTGTCCCAAACATAATATATTCTAACATATTAACATATGTGTACCAAACATTTAATGCTAGTTTAGGAACATTACATTTTTGCACTTAAATATATTTCCCCATATGCAATAAAGTTACAGAATACTTCAAGCCTACTTTTACCATATAAATTCATTCGATAAACTGTCAATAAATTGTTTTGCATATGGGCAATTGTGTTTAAAAATTGTGCCCGAAATACATTTTGTTTATATCGGAACATATGAAAAACATATTTTTGTAACAGTGCACATACGGTCAAAAGTTAACAAGATTTTCAGTGGTGGATTATGCCCCTCGTAGTAAAGCTGGTGACATTTCTGAGAGTTTGAAAAAGGTTTCACCGTAAAGTGACACATCATTCGGGTTCGGCTATTAAAGGGAGGTCCCCTTTGACATTGGGCATAGAATGGACAACACTCATAAAATGAGAAGTTAACCACTGGTGGTATCACTATGGACTAAATAGTGACCGTAAAAACAAAGGCGATAGTTCGATCAGGCCAAACCTATACACTGAAAAAAAATATTGTCGTGAGGTCAAAGATTTCATGTCTTTAAAATACGAATGCAAATTTTGCTTAGCATAGAAGACGCATTTCACTAGTATAAAGTTTTTTTCCTTGACCAAAGGTCGATAAACTTTTCAATGAAGTCGTATTGTCCTTATAATTAAGTGATTTGATTTAAAAATGGATATCATAACATGAAAGCAAAAATGTATGGGCTAAGGTCAACTTGACTTTAATAATTTAGAAAAAATTTTTAAATTTAATGAAATTGTCTTTAAATTTATTGTCTTTTTGCATCTTGACTACAAAGCAAAAAATCGTTCAAATATAGGACATGTTTTTCAACACTTTATTTTAAAGACGTTTTTTACTTGAAACACAG
This sequence comes from Haematobia irritans, assembly GCF_050003625.1. Taxonomy (NCBI): domain Eukaryota; kingdom Metazoa; phylum Arthropoda; class Insecta; order Diptera; family Muscidae; genus Haematobia; species Haematobia irritans. The sequence goes on along the minus strand of NC_134398.1, from coordinate 135,576,182 downwards.
CATAATTTCTACTAGAAGTCGATTCCTAATTTGGAAAATAAAGTCGTTGTTAACTTGTTTTTAAAGGACTTTGATAGTATATGAAGAAAAAAGCTGAAAAAGCGAAAAATTAAAATTTGCTTCCTAGAAGCAAGTACACAAAACCCGATTTTAAAAGAGAATTGTGTCTTAAAAGTATCCTTACTTGTATTTTCCGCTTCTTTGGCTCGGAATCAATACCAAATTTTTCAAAGTAAAGACAAAATCTTTGGAACCGGGTATGCTTTTTTTTCAGTGTATGTACCTTCGACCATGGATTGGGTACAAAGTTCTACTAAACACATTCACCCACAATCAATTCTCACACCGACCGATATGAAGGCCATATGGGTCCATATACTAACACCACGTACCAAATATCAACTGGATCGGATGAAATTTACACAACTACAAAAAATTAAATACAAATATTTTCTTATTGCTTTAATATCGAAATTTAGTTAAAAAGGGAACATTTTCATTCCTGGGGGATTCACCATTTTGAGTGTACTCTGTGCTTCCACTTTGTTGAATTCTGTAGGATAGCAATATATTTTCCTAACCCTGACTCAAGACTAATTTAGGCGTTGTAACATTCAAATAACACCACTAACACGGACTTCCTTTTCAACTTGTTTGTCGTTCGAGGAATCACATGAAATCATGCCGTCGAACAATGTAAGCCTTGTAGGTTGATTATCCTTTAAGCTACACTAAGTAGGTTTGCATTGAGCCGTAGCCAATCTCCCATCAATTTAAAACCATGGATGATCGCGCTTTTATTTGTTCGTTCAATGTACGCATATCTCTTACTCGGGTGGGTTGTCAGATCATGCAATCGACCTCTTCCTGGAGGAAACAAACCAATAATACCTACTACCTTCGTTAACTTACATTGGAGTTGCGTGATCATTTAGCGTTTAAGCTATAAATTTGAGTTATAATTTACAGATTTGTGGCGTCTTTAGTTTCACTAAAATTGAGACTGCTTTAGCAAAGAAATATGCGTTTTTGATATGACCAAATTGATTGTAAACAAATAAGGTAAAAATACCATAAACAAAATTCAAACCAATATCTATGATATATTTTGGTGGCAGTGTCATAGGTAGGTAATATTTCGATATTTATGGATTTTTACTAAATTGTATATAAGAGTAAATGATTAAATATCACATTTCAAACTAATAAAGAAAGATATCAGCTAGTCAATATTCGAGCAGATTTATGGCAAAAACGAACCCTACTACGAATATAATTTAAAAGCAAACTTTGTGCTAAATTTAAAGATTATCGTTTTTAAGGAAATTGCATCGAAAATGTATAAAATTATATGCGATCCCTAGGTTTATATGGCCATACTCAAGATTCACGGATTTTACTCAAGATCATTTTCAACTTTACATTTTTACCATCCCTGAAAAATTTTCTTTAAGAAGTGAGAAATTTAATAATGACTAATAAATTTTATTTCAATTTGATTTTCGTGGTAGTTAAAATTTTCTAAAAGTAATCTAAATTTTCTAAAACTAACCACAAATTTTCTTCCGTGCGTGAACCCGAGTAACGAGTTGGTATTGATTTCGACCCAAAGAAACGGAGAATTTAAGAAAGGATAGATTTAAGACATAATTCTCTCTTAAATATGAATTTTTTCGCAAAATAGTTCATTATTTCTTTAAAGTTGTAAATTTTACTTCAAATATGCCCATTTTGAACTTCGTATGGCACTATAGACACTATTGCAATTTTTCCATCAAACTACAAAATTTTCTTTAAGAAGTGAGAAATTTAATAATGTCTAATAAATTTTATTTCAATTTGATTTTCGAGGTAGTTAAAATTTTCTAAAAGTAATCTAAATTTTCTAAAACTAACCAAAAATTTTCTTCCGTGCGTGAACCCGAGTAACGAGTTGGTATTGATTTCGACCCAAAGAAACGGAGAATTTAAGAAAGGATAGATTTAAGACATAAATCTCTCTTAAATATGAATTTTTTCGCAAAATAGTTCATTATTTCTTTAAAGTTGTAAATTTTACTTCAAATATGCCCATTTTGAACTTCGTATGGCACTATAGACACTATTGCAATTTTTCCATCAAACTACAAAATTTTCTTTAAGAAGTGAGAAATTTAATAATGTCTAATAAATTTTATTTCAATTTGATTTTCGTGGTAGTTAAAATTTTCTAAAAGTAATCTAAATTTTCTAAAACTAACCAAAAATTTTCTTCCGTGCGTGAACCCGAGTAACGAGTTGGTATTGATTTCGACCCAAAGAAACGGAGAATTTAAGAAAGGATAGATTTAAGACATAAATCTCTCTTAAATATGAATTTTGCGTAATAGTCTCTAGAAAACAAATTTTATTTTAGTCGCTTTTCAAATTTTTTCAAGCGCTATCAAAGTCCTTCAAAAACGTGTTACCGACAGCATAACTTTTCAAATTCAGACTCGATTTCAAGTAAAAATTATGCTATGTTTTAAGCGAAAATGTCTTTAAATTAATTATGTCTTTGAACCAGGGATCCGGAGCGGAGCGGAGCGGAGCGTGGAGCGGAGCGGAGCAAGCCCTTTTTTAGCCGGAGCGGGAGCGGCATTTCTAAAATCCGGAGCGGAGCGGGAGCGGAGCGGTTTCCAAATGAAAAACCGCTCCGCTCCGAATAAAATATTACTTGAATGAAATGTGTAACTTTGAAATTACACTGTGTAGGTAATTTCAAATTTAGCTAGTACTTAGCTAGTGTGTGCAAACGTTTAAAATGTACGATATGTATTTTTGTAGGTACGTACATTGGGGAAAACACAACGTGTTTTTTTAGTAATTGTTTTCAAAAACGGCAAATGTCAAAATATATCTCTAGTATGTGTTGTAAAAGTAACAACAGTACTTTCGATCAATTTCATCCCGTATTACTACAAAGATGTTTGTAATGAACGTCATATAAATGCAATTAAACGATCTTATTTATATTTAATTTTTTAGTTTTCTACACTGAAAAAAATATTGTCGTGAAGTCAAAGATTCCATGTCCTTAGAATAAGAATGCAAATTTTGCTTAACATGGAAGACGCATTTGTCTAAAACAAAGTTTTTTTTTTCTTGTCCAAAAGGCAATAAACTTTTGAATGAAGTTGTACTGTCCTTATAATTAAGTGATTTTACTTAAAAATGTGTATCATAACATGAAAGATAAAATTTTTGAGGTAAGGTCAACGTGACTTTAATAATTAGGAAAAATTCTTTAAAATTAATAAAATTGTCTTTAAATTAGTTTCATTTTTGCATCTTGCCTACAAAGCAAAAAATCGTTAAAAAATAAGACATGTTTATCAACACTTCATTTTAAATATGCTTTTTACTTGAAACATAGCATAATTTCTACTGGAAGTCGAGTCTTAATATGAAAAAAAAATAACTCATTTTTAAAGGATTTTGATAACAACTGACGAAAAAGATCTAAAAAAATGAAAAATTACCATTTGCTTCCTAGAAGCAAGTACATAACCCCCAAATTTAAAAGAGAATTACGTCTTTAAAGTATCCTTACTTGTATTCTCCGCTTCTTTGGCTCGGAATTAATACCCAAACTGTTAAAGTAAAGACAAAATCTTTGGAACCGGACATGCTTTTTTTCATTCACATTTGCTTTACTATTGTACTATATCCTAGCATTCTCTTATTTCTGATATTAGTTCTCGAAAATTTAATTAAAATTATGGATAGTTTCAATTTTGGTTGAAAAATGTGCGCATATACATTTATTATACAATAAAGGGGAAAAAAGCGAAATTAGGTAACACTAGATCTGATGTGGGTATACCACGGACTGATGTCGATGGAGGTTGTTGCAAACATAAACATACACACACACATTACAAATATAACAAAACCTCTTCTCTACGTCTGATGCAAAACAAAAAAAAACTTTCGGAGAGTAGTTACTTCTACACTGAAAAAAATATTGTCGTGAGGTCAAAGATTTCATGTCTTTAAAATACGAATACAAATTTTGCTTAGCATAGAAGACGCATTTCTCTAAAATAAAGTTATTTTCCTTGTCCAAAAGTCGATAAACTTTTCAATGAAGTCGAATTGTCCTTATAATTAAGTGACTTGACTTAAAAATGGGTATGTTAACATGAAAGAAAAAATGTATAGGCTAAGGTCAACTTGACATTAATAATTCAGAAAAATTCTTTAAATTTAATGAAATTGTCTTTAAATTTGTTGTCTTTTGGCATCTTGACTACAAAGCAAAAAATCGTTCAAATATAGGACATGTTTTTCAATACTTTATTTTAAAGAAGTTTTTTACTTCAAACATAGCATAATTTCTACTGGAAGTCGAGTCCTAATTTGGAAAATAAAGTTGCCGTTAACTCGTTCTTAAAGGACTTTGATAGCATATGAAGAAAAAAAGCTGAGAAAGCGAAAAATTAAATTTTGTTTCCTAGAAGCAAATACACAAAACCTAAATTTAAAAGAGAATTGTCTTAAAAGTATCCTTACTTGTATTCTCCGCTTCTTTGGCTCGGAATCAATACCAAATTTTTTAAAGTAAAGACAAAATCTTTGGAACCGAGTATGCTTTTTTTCAGTGTACTCTGTGTATAGACATTCAATTCCAATCAGCGTTGCCGTTTTGGTCCGATCGGACCAAAATTGGTCCAAAAGATTTTTAATTTTTAAATTTGGTCCGATGGTCAGACCAAACAGAATTTGGTCCATTTTCATAAATTTGGTTTCTATCACATATTAAATAGTAGATGGTGCACCGCAAAGAATATTGTCGGGAGGCCAAATACTTCACATGCTTCATATACGAATTTTGCTTAGAATAGAAGACGTATTTCTCTGAAAAAAAGTTTTTCCTTGTCTAAAAGTCTCTAAACTTTTCAATGAAGTCTATTTATCCTTATAGCTAAATGATTCGACATAAAAATGTGTATCCTAACATGAATGCAAATTTCGTTTTAATGAAGTCAAAATGGATTTAATATTTCTGAAAAAATCTTCAAAATTAATAAAATGTTTCAACACATTGTTTTAAAGTCATTATACCCTAAACCACATAGTGGTTAGGGTATAATAAGTTTGATCTGCCAAAAAATGTGCCTACAAGAAATATTGATTTTAGACCCCATAAAATATATACCGATCGACTCAGAATCACCTCCTGAGTCGATCTAGCGCTTGGTGTCCGTCTGTCCATCCGTCCGTCTGTCCATGTATTTGTTGTTCACAGGATTTCGGTCGCAATTATTAACCGATTTTGATGAAATTTGGTACAGGGAGTTTTTTTGGGCACAGGGACGAACGCTATTGAATTTGGAAGAAATCGGATCAAATTTAGATATAGCTCCCATATGTATGTATTGCCCGATTTCGACAAATGGGGTCACGTTGCACTTTTTTACTAACCGATCGTCGTCAAATTTAGCACAAAATAATCTTCTGTATCACCCTTTAAGTCTGAAAATTTCATCGAAATCGGTTAAGATTTAGATAAAGGTCCCATATATATGTATCGCCCGATTTTGCCAAAATAGGTCATAAAACCCTTATTTATCAACCGATCTTACTCAAAGTTGGCGAAATGTAATCTTCTATAGCACTAACTATATGTGCAAAAAATCATCGAAATCGGTTCAGATTTAGCTATAGCTCCCATGTATGTACCGCCCGATTTTTCTAAATAAAATAAAACTCAATTGAACAAATAATATATTCTTATATTGAATTATTCACTATTACTACTTATTTTGTTTCAATTTCCTATATTGGAAAAATTCATAACTCCAATACAGTCGATTGTTAAGATTTCATTCCACTTATTATTTGACTGGGCGAATGTACACGCATGAATTGAAAAGTAACTAAGAAATTGGATCCTCTGCCAAAAATCATATAAATGTAGAACATATTAATCTATTAGAAAACTCAACTAAACAAAAAGAAATACCCAATCATCTTGTCTGATGGTAAAAAACGTTACTCTTCGCAGGTGGTAATAACAATGCTCTTATGTTAGTACACCCTCAAAAAAAATCGCTTCTTTAACATATGTTCCAAACATATTTTGCAGGAAGCACATATATTATTGCATACTGCCGAAACATTAATATGTTTGTTTTATGTGAACATATTATATGTTTGGAAGCATTTTGAGCCAAAAATATTATATGCTTGGAAGAATTTTTCCCAAACACGATTGTGCTCATTCCCTAACATACTCGTAATTTTCACTTCCACGAAATTTTTTAGTTATTGGTACCTTTTTCTGTAATACAAATAATGTTGAAGAAATTATTCACTTTTATAAATTTTTTAAATTTTACCTTTCGCCTGCACGGAGAATCGAACCGAGGACCATACAGTTTGTAAGCCAACACACTATCCACTGGGCTACGTAGCTGTTATAGTCACCAGTAGATAATTATCGTTTTAAGTTACATTTATATAGCATAGTTTGCAGCGCCCACGAGCCCATGCAAACATAACATTATTTAACAGAAACATACATTTGTTTGCCACGTGGAGCAGTGGTTAGCATGTCTGCCTTGCATGCAAAGGGTCGTGGGTTCAATCCCTGCTCCGACCGAACATTTTTTTTTTTTTTAAATTAAAACATTTATATTTATACTATATTTTTTTAAATGAAACTTCGAAATGTGTGTTTTTAAAGATTTATAGTCAGTAACAGTGCTTGATATAAACGAAATTGACTGATTTTTGGATAAAATATAATTTTTTATTGCAAAAATAACAACTTTTTAAAAAAAAAAACTGTTTTTGTACAAAACTTTAAAATTTGGAAGGAAATCAAAAACTAACAAAAGAAGAACGTGGAGTCGAGTATAAACATACATACATAATTTTATAATATAAACATAAATTTATTTAGGAGTGAACATTTTTTTACTAGCATTTAACACCATCGCTCTAAAATTCCTTTTATTTTTCTTTAATAATTCATTTTAAAGAAAATAAACTTTTTTAATTGTTTTAGCTGTAAAACTCGAACTTAATGCCCGCTTTTATATTTGATGGTGTCCGTCAACTCCTCGTGGACTACTTTTTAATAAAGAGGAACTAAAGTTTGTTTTTTACATTTTACAGTGTAACTTTTCACCATTTCCTCCTTATTTCATTTTACTGTCCCAACTCTAAAAAGAGTATAGTGCCCTTTCGTTATTTTTATGAAGATCCCTGATTTATTTTAACGAAAAATTGTGCCCATAATGCCAAAATGATAAACAAAACACATGTTCACACATAAAATACTGCTCTCAAGGCGAAAACATATGCAGTTTGTTTTTCAAATGTCTATTCTCTTGGTTCCGAATGTCTATTCTCTTTATTCAAATTAAATAATATTTAGACTTAAGCATATCAAATTTTTAGCCTTATCATAAAACAGTTTTCCGAAACAACATACAAGCGGTTTCACAGAAATTGTTCTTTTTTCATTCTCTCGCTTTTTTGTGTTGATATCTTTCGTCAACCCTCCCGGTTTCCATCTCTATTTCTTTCTCTATACTCTCTTTTTGTCGCTCTCTGAATAAAATATCACAACATATATATGTTTACTCGAAATTTGTTAATTAATATATGTTTACATTCACACATATTATTTTTATGAAACATTCATGCCCCAAACATAATATATTCTAACATATTAACATAGATGTCCCAAACATTTAGTGTTAGTTTAGGAACATTACATGTTCGCACTTAAATATATTGTGGTTTAAAATCGTGCCCGAAACACATTTTGTTTATATCGGAACATATGAAAAACATTTTTTTCTAACAGTGTATATATTATGGATTTTACGGCACAAGTCACAAAATATGACGATCTTTGTCAGATGTTTCCGAGAACCCCCCATAATGAAATCACCAGCTAAGCGCGATTATTTTGTGCTAATTTCCTTTGGTGTCTGGGTCATTTAAATAAGATTTGCTTGCACAGCTAACAAACTAAAAAAACATCTAAAAGATATTTTGTTTGTTTGCAATTATTTGCTATGAATTATAGGAAACTAATTCGTAAATTTTTGAAAGACAAAAAGAACAAAACTCCATTCCCTTAAAAATAATTTAATTCCACTGTGGTTGGTATTAGGTGATAAGAAGCAAGTGGATTAGGTACAATTGCAAATATCTTATCTTTCTAATGAATGAATGATGGTTTCATTTCTCAGCAATAGGCGGGAAACACAGAAAATGGTCCGAATTTTGCATGGTTGTTAGAGACCAAACTGACTTTTGCATGGTTGTTAAAGACCAAACTGAAAAAGCCGATCCGGCTGAAATTTGGTACATGGTGTTAGTATATGGTGTCTAACAACCATGCAAAAATTGGTCCATAATTACATATAGCCCCCATATAAACCGATCCCCCGATTTGGCTTCCGGAGCCACTAAGAGAACCAAATTTCATCCGATCCGGCTGAAATTTGGTACATGGTGTTAGTATATGGTCTCTAACAACCACGCAAAATTGGTCCACATCGGCCCATAATTACACAGAAAAAAATTTCACGAAAATTTTTCCAATTAAAATTTTAATTGAGTTTTAAAAAATATTCAATTAAAAATTTAATTGATTCAACAAATTTTTTAATTGAAACAAAAATCAATCACAAAAATTAATAGTATCAATTAATTTTTTAATTGGATCAATTAATTTTTTAATTGACCTTCAATTAATTTTTTAATTGATACTATCATTTCTGTGATTGAAGACATTTCAATAAAAAAATTAATTGGATCAATTAATTTCGTGATTGAACCAGACATTTTTTTTTGTGTGTATATATAGTCCCCATATAAACCGATCCCCAAATTTGACCTACGGAGCCTCTTAGAGGAGCAAAAGTCATCCCATCCGATCGAAATTTGGTCCGTGGTGTTAGTATATTGTCTCTAATAACCATGCCAAAATTGGTCCATATCGGTCCATAGTTATATATAGCCCCCATATAAGCCGATCCCCAGATTTGACCTCCGGAGCCACTCAGAGGAGCAAAATTCATCCGATCCGGTTGAAATTTGGAACATGGTGTTAGAATGTGGTCTCTAACAAACACGCAAGAATTTGTCTATATCGGTCCATAATTTGCCCTCCGGAGCCTCTTGGAGGAGCGAAAGTCATCCGATCCGGTTGAAATTTGGAACATGGTGTTAGAATGTGGTCTCTAACAAACACGCAAGAATTTGTCTATATCGGTCCATACTTATATATATCCCCCATATAAACCGTTCCCCAGATATGATCTCCGGAGCCTCTTGGAGGAGCAAAATTCATCCGATCCCCAATCACACAAAAATTGGTCCATATCGGTTCATAATCATGGTTGCCACTCGAGCCAAAAATAATCTACCAAAATTTTATTTTTATAGAAAACATTGTCAAAATGTTATTTCTATAGAAAATTTTGTCAAAATTTTATTTCTATAGAAAATTTTGTCAAAATTTTATTTCTATAGGAAATTTTGTGAAAATTTTGTTTCTATAGAAAATTTTGTCAAAATTTTGTTTCTATAGAAAATTTTGTCAAAACTTTATTTCTATATAAAATGTTGTCAAAATTTTATTTCTATAGAAAATTTTTTTCCAAATTTTATTTCTATAGAAAATTTTTTCGAAATTTTACTTCTACAGAAAATGTTATCAAAATTTTATTTTGTCAAAATTTTATTTCTATAGAAACTTTAAACTTAATTATATACGTATTTAATCGGCCTTTTTTAGTTTAATATATATCACGTATGGACTATGTGGTATATATTACGGTGTTAGGAAGTTTTAAGATACCTTGCCATCGGCAAGTGTTACCGCAACTCAAGTAATTCGATTGTGGATGACAGTCTTCAGTAGAAGTTTCTACGCAATTCATGGTGGAGGGTACATAAGCTTCGGCCTGGCCGAACTTACGGCCGTATATACTTGTTTCAGCTTTTTTCTTCATGTGCTATCAAAGTCAACAATTTTAGTGAACAATTTTAAAGACGTTTTCAATAATTTAGAAGAATTTTTTATTAAAACCTTAGTAAAACCAGTGTTACCAGGTGATCTTTGAACCTTCCCCAAATCTTAAGAATAAACACCCAAATTGGTCTAGATTTTTTCAAAACCCCCCCCCAAAAATTTTATGTAAATATGTACAAAATGAGTTTCCATATTATGTGAAAAAACTTCTGAATGATACACTTAAAAATTACAATCAACAAAATATATATGTACTACAACATGTATATATATATAATCAACAGGTAGAACAAAATAATTCAATGAATAAATGTTCTAGATCACATTACTGAAATATATTTCGGTTTATAAAGTAGAAAAGTAAATTAAAATTGGATTGCGTAGAAACTACTACCAAAGGTGGTCATCCAAAATTAAATTACTTGGGTTGCGGCCGATGCCAAGGCATTTTAAAACTCCTTAATATCATCTTCTAAATTGTAAGTTAGTCCATGCGGGATAAATGTTAGACAAAAGAAAGGTCAATTAAATACGTATATATTCAGTTCTTGACCGGTATATATAGGGAAGAAATAATTACGAACCGATATGAACTTTTGTGAGGTAATTACACTGAAAAAAATATTGTCGTGAGATTTCATGTCTTTAAAACACGAATACAAATTTTGCATAGAAGTCCAAAAGTCGATAAACTTTTCAATGAAGTCGTATTGTCCTTATAATTAATTGATTTCACTTAAAAATGGGTATCATTGCTTCCTAGAAGCAAGTACACAAAACCCAAATTTAAAAGAGAATTGTGTCTTAAAAGTATCCTTACTTGTATTCTCCGCTTCTTTGGTTCGGAATCAATACCAACATTTTTAAAGTAAAGACAATATATTTGGAACCGGGCATGATTGTGTATAGAACCAGAATTAAAATATGGGGATCGCTTTATATGGGGGCTATATACAATTATGAACACGAGTCTACCAAAAACGGCAGATTTTTTACTGTTTGGTAGATTGGTAGAAATCTTGATGTTTTGGAAGATTTTGTGAAATATTCCTCTCCAAGAGGTGCTTCATAAATTTTCTATAGAAATAACATTTTGACACAATTTTCTACAGAAAATTTTGAAAAAAATTTCTATGGCAATAACATTTTGGTAGATTATTTTTGGCTCGAGTGGCCATACACTACACCGAAAGAATTCTCTTCGTTAATTTTACAAAGAATTCTTCATTAACTATTCTTCGTGAATTCTTCATTAAAATAACGAAATTTTCATTCATTTTCGTAAATTTTACGAAGAACATTTTACGAATATACGAAACTTCTACGAAATATTCTACATTAACTTTTCTTCGTAAAAAGTTCGTACTTTTAACGAAACTTTCTTCAAATTTCATGAATTTTGTGAAGAAGTTTTTACGAATATTTTACGAAACATTCTGCATTAAAATTTCTTCATACAAAGTACGAAACATTTTCTTACAATATATGTAATTAAAGACCGATATGGACCAACTTTTGCATGGTTGTTAGAGACTATATACTAACACCACGTACCAAATTTGCTTCAAGCATATATATTTTCAGAATTGGTTCAAACAAAATATTTTTTGTATTGTTCAAACATATTACGTTTCACCTTAGTGCATAAACTGGTAGTAAAAAATGTTAATGATATTTTCTTTGTGTGGATATATATTTAAGGCGCCAATTGTTTACTTCTTGCAGCATACTCTCTAGGTCTCTCTTTCTAAACACATATATATTTATAGGCCATTTCCAAATTAATTTATGCTTGCATCTAAGCATATTATATTTACAAACATAATATGTCCCAAGCATAATATGTTGTAACATATTAACATATATGTCCCAAAAATGGTATGCTGGTTTATGAACATTATATACTTGCACTTAAAAATATTGTGTTAAAAAATTTGAGTTCCAAACATATAATTTTTACTCCAAACACATGAAAAAGAGTCTTTTTCGTTCGCGCGGTTGAAGTTAACATACGATTTCCGAATTTGTTTTAAACTATGTTGAACTTTGAGAATGTCCATTCAACAGGAAGGTAGTGAAAGAAATGCAAAGTCATTGTTGCTTATATTTAGGAACTTGGGCTGACCTCCCACATCTTTTTCTCCGAATTTAGTTGAGAATTATTCGTTTTTATGAGATGTAAAATATGTTTTACCCCTAAAAATCTCCCAAGTAAATGTTATCCCTAAACTTGCAAAAAAAAACTAATTTTGGGGGAAAACCCCCAACATGGCAACACTGAGTCAAACAAACTTTTCTTTCATATGAAGACACCCAGTTTATACGAGCAAAACGACTTCATTTAAATAGTGTATCGACTTTTGGACAAGGCAAAAACCTTTATATCAGAGAAATGCGTCTTATATGCTAAGCAAAGTTCGCCTTCTTATTTTAAGGACACGAAATCTTTGTCCTCATAACAATATTTTTTTTTTTTCGGTGCATAGACTAACTTTGCGTACCAAATCTGGTGGTAGGTTTATATGGAGGCTATATGTAAAAGTCCAATGGTCCGATGTCGACCTACACCGATAACAACAACTTGTACCATGTTGGTGAAATTTCAACAGACGTACGGACGGATATCGGTAGATCGAGTCTGAATTTATGCACGACACAGTATATATGGGGTCTGAGGACAATATTCTAATGTGCTACTAACAGAATGACAACGGTTATATACCCCCATCCGATGGTGGAGGATATAACAATATTTCCAAACGAAAAGCTAATAATCAAATAAATTTCTTTGAAAAAACCTTATTGTAGAGGTTTCAAGTGTATTTGATGAAACATACTCCATCGAAAAGATCGCTACAGTTGTCAAAGTTAAGTTCGCCGATTCAACGATTAATTCAATTTTTAACTGATTGTAGCAATTTCAATTTGTGGCTCGATTTAGCAATTTCTTATGTGTTTTTCAATTTTAATGATTGTTGGATTTTTCTTTGAATTGAGTCAAAGTTTAATGAAAATTCCAGATACCAATCTATACAAGAGTAGCTATACATTTCATCGGAGGTCAAAGCGAATTTTCACAGATTCGGTGGGGCTGAATACATACGACCGTTAGCTACAGGGAAAAATAAATCCGTAGTGAAATTAGTGATAAATTTAATTTATTTTTATTGCAAAAAAACTTATTTGTTTGTAGTAAAATTTTACTTTGTTTTTCGAAATTTTTAACAGCCAAGTGTGGGTATTAAGTTCAATGACTGTGTACATACGATTCCCAAAAATAATAAGAACTACTGTGCGGTTTAAATGTGCCAGATTTTCTTCTTTTACTTTAATTTAATTAATTTTTATACCCTCCATCATAGGATGGGGGTAAATTAACTTTGTCATTCCGTTTGTAACACATCGAAATATTGCTCTAAGACCCCATAAAGTATATATATTCTGGGTCGTGGTGAAATTCTGAGTCGGTCTAAGCATGTCCGTCCGTCCGTCTGTTGAAATCACGCTAACTTCCGAACGAAACAAGCTATCGACTTGAAACTTAGCACAAGTAGTTGTTTTCGATGTAGGTCAGATGGTATTGAAAATGGGCCATATCGGTCCACTTTTACGTATAGCCCCCATATAAAGGGACCCTCAGATTTGGCTTGTGGAGCTTCTAACAGAAGCATATTTCATCCGATCCGGCTGAAATTTGGTATATGATGTTGGTATATAGTCTCTAACAACCATGCAAAAATTGGTCCACATCGGTCCATAATTATATATAGCCCCCATATAAACCGATCCCCAGATTTGGCTTGCGGAGCCTAAAAGAGAAGCAAATTTCATCCGATCCGGCTGAAATTTGGTACATGATGTTGATATATAGTCTTTGACAACCATGCAAAAATTGGTTCACATCGGTCCATAATTATATATAGACCCCATATACACCGATCTCCAGATTTGGTTTGCGAAGCCTCCAAGAGAAGCAAATTGCATCCGATCCGGCTGAAATTTGGTACATGATGTTGGTATATGGTCTCTAACAACCATGCCAAAATTGGTCCACATCGGTCCATAATTATATATAGCCCCCATATAAACCGATCCCCAGATTTGGCTTGCGGAGCCTCTAAGAGAAGCATATTTCATTCCATCTGGCTGAAATTTGGTACATGGTTTTGGTATATGGTCTCTAACAACCGTGCAAAAATTGGTCCACATCGGTCCATAATTATATATAGCGCCCATATAAACCGATCCCCAGAGTTGGGTTGCGGAGCCTCATGAGAAGCAAATTTCATCCGATCCGCCTGAAATTTGGTACATGATATTGGTATATGGTCTCTAACAACCATGCAAAAATTGGTCCACATCGGTTCATAATTATGTATAGCCCCCATATAAACCGATCCCCAGATTTGGCTTGCGAAGTCTCCAAGAGAAGCAAATTTCATCCAATCCGGTTGTAATTTGGAACATGGTGTTAGTATATGATCTTTAACAACCGTGCCAGAATTGGTCCATATCGGTCCATAATTATACATAGCCCCCATATAAAATGTTCTCCAGATTTGACCTCCGGAGTCTCTTGGAGGAGCAAAATTCATCCGATCCGGTTCAAATTAGGAACGTGGTGTTAGTATATGGTCTCTAACAACCATACCAAAATTGGTCCAATCACATAAAAATTGGTCCATATCGGTTCATAATCATGGTTGCCATTAGAGCCAAAAATAAGCTACCAAAATTTTATTTCTATAGAAAATTTTGTCAAAATTTTATTTCTAGATAAAATTTTGTTAAATTTTTATTCGGTTCATAATAAAATTTTCGTCATTGTCAAAATTTTATTTCTATAGAAAATTTTGTCAAAATTTTATTTCTATAGAAAATTTTGTTCAAATTTTATTCGGTTCATAATCATGGTTGCCACTCGAGCCAAAAATAATCTACCAAGATTTTATTTCTATAGAAAATTTTGTCAAAAGTTTATTTCTATAGAAAATTTTGTTAAAATTTTATTTCCGTAGAAAGTTTTGTCAAAATTTTCTTTTTATAGCAAATTTTGTCAAAATTTTTATTTCTATAGAAAATTTTGTGAAAATTTTATTTCTATAGAAAATTTTGTTAAAATTTTATTTCTGTAAAAATTTTGTCAAAATTTTATGTCTACTTTGTCAAACTGAATTATATACGTATTGGATCGATCTTTGTTGATTTAATATATACCACGTATGGACTTACATACAATATAGAAGATGGTGTTAGGAGGTTTTAAGATACCTTGCCATCGGCAAGCGTTACCGCAACTTAAGTAATTCGATTCTGGATGGCAGTGTTTAGAAGAAGTTTCTACGCAATCCATGATGGAGGGTTCATAAGCTTCGGCCTGGCCGAACTTACGGCCATACATACTTGTTTGATTTAATATATACCACGTATGGACTTACATACAATTTAGAAGATTGTGTTAGGAGGTTTTAAGATACCTTGCCATCGGCAAGCGTTACCGCGACTTAAGTAATTCGATTCTGGATGGCAGTGTTTAGAAGAAGTTTCTACGCAATCCATGATGGAGGGTTCATAAGCTTCGGCCTGGCCGAACTTATGGCCGTATATACTTGTTTCTTCTATGAGAGGGTGTAATTTCATGATCTGCAGTTAAAAAGTACAAGAGGATATTAAATTTTCCAGGTTTTAACAACGCTTTGTGGAAATCTCAAAATGTGGAGTACAATTTAAGTCAATTTTCGCACGAGTAAGTTCAATTTTCCTATAAAACAGTTAACTTTTTTTTCGTTGTACTTGTAATTTGTGATCGATATTCTACAACAATACACTTATAGTAAATTATAAAAAACGTTGAACCCTTTTTCTGTATTGTTGTTTGCCCAGTGTATCTATTGTGTTAATGACATTTTGAGATCCGTAACAAAAATCTTTTGACATGGGATTTGTCAAAAATCTAAATTGAATTCCTGTATCTTAGCCTATACTTTTATGCGAGCGCACCTTTTGTTCTGTCTGTGTATGGGCCCCCAAGTCAGTGGTCAACAAGTGTCCAACAATAATTTTGAGATTTCCCATTGATGTCAGTGTCTATTGAGTCATTTAATTTTTTAAATCAATAACAATGTCCATTGATGAGATTATCGAGAATTAATTTAAAAAGGGGGATTTCGAGTTTAAATGGAATTGTTCAAAGTTTACAATATGTGGAAACATTACAGTGGATAGGTAATAAGTCTTTCGAAAGGTTCTCAGAGACACAATGAATCAAGAAAATACGAAAAAAATGTAAGGCTGTTATGTACCCTGTAGATTATACACCGAAAAAAAGTGAACTGTTTTATAGGAAGAATGAACTACCTCGCACGAAAATTGAACTATATTTCACTCCACATTTTGAGATTTCCACCAAGCGTTGTTAAAACCAGGAAAATTTAATGCCCTGTTGTACTTTCTAACTGCAGTTCATGAAATTACATCCTCTCATAGAAGAAAAAATGAACTAAAAGTAAAGAAGAAAATCATTGGCGCCAAATCATGACCATTTTAACCATACAGTAGTTCATTCTTACTATTTTTGGGAATCGTACGAAAATCTTCTTTTGCTTTAGTTCATATTGAACTTATGTGTACGGTCATTGAACTTTATACTCACGTTTATTTCATAAAATTTTTGAGACATACTTAAAAAAGTAAGATTTCATTAAGCTGTGGAACTAACTACAAGCAAATAAAGTTTTTCCAATAAAAATAAGTTAAATTAAGCGTTAGTTTAACTACTGAAATTTTTTTCTGTGTAAACAATATCCTAAATATGTACCTTAATTAGTTGTATGATACTAGCCAACCCAGCCTGCTTCGCTGAATCTTCCTGATTTTATAACCTAAACATAGTGGTTCGCAGGACTTCGATCAGATTTATTAGATGAAATTAGGTAAACGGGGTGTTTTTGAAAAGGACTAACGCTTTTGAATTTGGAAAAAATTGGATCAAATTTAGAAAAACCCTCCATGTATATATATAGCCCAATCTCGACGAATTCGCTTTTTTTCAAATTTATCAAATTTCATCGAAATCATTTCAATCTGACGCAAATTTTATTTGTTTTTTTTTTTTGGAAAAATATCATTTGTTGGTATATAAATTTTATTATTATCCCCTCTTTAATTAACAGGTTGGCTGATAAGTTCCAGGTCTAACAAAGAAAACTCATTTTTTTGTCAAAATTCGATTTTATTACTCAACATAGTTCCTTTCAAGAGCGATACAACGATTATAACAACCTTCAAATTTTTTGATACCATTTTGGTAGTACTCCTTCGGTTTTGCCTCAAAATAGGCCTCAGTTTCGGCGATCACCTCTTCATTGCAGCCAAAGTTTTTCCCTACGAGCATCCTTTTGAGATCAGAGAAAAAGAAAATGTCGCTGGGGCCAGATCTGGAGAATACGGTGGGTGGGGAAGAGATTCGAAGCCCAATACATTAATTTTTGCCATCGTTCTCAATGACTTGTGACACGGTGCGTTGTCTTGGTAGAACAATACTTTTCTTCTTCATATGGGGCCGTTTTGCCGCGATTTCGACCTTCAAACGCTCCAATTACGCCATATAATAGTCACTGTTGATGGTTTTTCCCTTCTCAATATAATCGATAAAAATTATTCCATGCGCATCCCAAAAAACAGAGGCCATTACTTTACCAGCGGACTTTTGAGTCTTTCCACGCTTCGGAGACGGTTCACCGGTCGCTGTCCACTCAGCCGACTGTCGATTGGACTCAGGAGTCTAGTGATGGAGCCATATTTCATGTTACGAGTTAACAGCTGCAAACACCGCTCAGAATCATCAACACGTTGTTGTTTTTGGTCAAATGTGAGCTCGCGCGGCACCCATTTTGCACAGAGCTTCCGCATATGCAAATATTGATGACTGATATGATCAACACTTTCCTTTGATATCTTTAAGGCCTCTGCTATCTCGATCAATTTCATTTTACGGTCATTCAAAATCATTTTGTTGATTTTTTTGATGTTTTCGTCGGTAACCACCTCTTTCGGGCGTCCACTGCGTTCACCATCCTCCGTGCTTATTTCACCACGCTTGAATTTTGCATACCAATCAATTATTGTTGATTTCCCTGGGACAGAGTCCGGAAACTCATTATCAAGCAAGGTTTTTGTTTCCACCGTATTTTTTCCCTTCAGAAAACAGTATTTTATCAAAACACGAAATTCCTTCACAAAAGACGCTCTATCTAACAAACTAATTGACTTACAGACGTCAAATTTTGACACGAATCATTTGAAGGTTGGTACTATATAGAAATAGTATACATTTAATACTAGCGACGCCATCTATGTGTCAAACCGGGGCCTTATCAGCCAACCTGTTATGTCTCAAACAATGTTATGATCTAAACGTGGGTATAAAGCACATAAATTCAATTTGAACTAAAGTAGTAGAAAATTTTCCTACGTTTCACAAAAATATGAAGAATGAACTATAATGGTTAAAATGGTCATGAGAAAGTGTAAGTAATTTCGTGAATTTAACAAAAAAGTACACCACACTAAAAAAACAGTGAACCCACCAGGAACACAAAAATTTTGATAATTTTTAGAAATCCAAGATTATTTTTAAAAAATTTTAACTAAACTGCGTTACGAAAAATATAAGTAAATATTTTTCGACAAATTAAAGAAAATTTATTGGACATAATTAATTTGTTTCACTTGTTAAATAATATTTTGTAGTTTGAAGAAAAAAAATTGGAGTGCAAAATTGCAAGAACATCTTAAGTGCCGTACGCATAAGCGTAGGAAGGCCTCTGGTGAGGCCAGAAAAATTTTAGCAAATTTTTTGCTGGGAAAAAGTGTGGAACTACTTTTAGTTACTTTTTTATAAATTAATTGTCGAGTTATATTGAAGTCTGATTTTTTATTAATTTTTATAAAATAAAACATGAATCGAACTGAAGTTCAGTCTATTAATTTTATTCTAGGGGGGCTATAGCCCCCCTAGGAAAATTGTCTAGCTATGCTTATGGCCGTACGAAGTTCAAGATTGGCGCATTTGTAGTTAAATTTACAAATTTATTATTTGTTTAAGCTATTTTGTAAGAAGTAAGAATTTAGTAAATCTTTTTACTTAATTTGTGTATAATTTTCCCGCTTCTTAGTTAATTTAACTAACGTACGCAAATAATTACTAGAATAAAGGAAACTTTCTCCAACCATAATAATTCCATGAACTAAAATAAAGTTAAATTGGCTTTATTGAAATATAGGTTTAATTTTTTTTTTTGGGTGCAAGGCATTCAATTTTTCTGGTTTTAACAACACTTTGTGAAAAGCTCAAAATGTGGAATACAACCTAATTCAATTTTTGCACGAGGTAGTTCATTCTTTCTATAAAACAGTTTACTTTTTGTTGTGTAGCTCCTATATATATGCATCGCATGATTTTCCCAAATTTGGCCATTATACCTCCATTTATTAACCATTGTTACTCAAATTTTGATGTGTTAGCCAATCTTAGTTAAACTTACATATAGATTTCATATAAATATATTGCCCGATTTCACGTTCTCCTACATTTGAACGCTTGTTTTTTCTTTGCAGTTAAGATACAAAAAGACAAAAATTTTAAAGACAAAAATTTTAAAGACAATTCTAAATTTTAAAGCTAACTTTCATATAAAGATGCCCATTTTGAAGTGGAATCACTTAAAGCGACTCATTGAAAAGTTTATCGACTTTTGAACAAGGAAACAAAACTTTGGATCAGAGAAATGCGTCTTTTATGCTAAGCAAAAAATACGCATTCGTATTTTAAGATCAAGAAATCTTTGGACCAACAATAAGCATATGACATTTTTGTTAACATGTAAAAAATCCAAAAATTTAATAAAACATTTTTGCGAAAAGCATCACTATAGTAAAGAGTGATAGAGTTAACTTAAAAACGTGACTCCCACCGAATAACCCTTAAACTTCGATATGACAATCAATGAATATGGTTAAAGCCCATTCAATACGTATTCCCATATGAAAGTCAATTTTATGGATGAACTACTAGCTGTGTTCAAGTTTAAATATGGGAAAGAGAGACTTTCTTCATATATGAGCAAATCCCTAAAAGATACATTTAGTTTCAATATTAACATTATCATTCCGTTTGTAACACATCGAAATATTGCTCTAAGACCCCATAAAGTATATATATTCTGGGTCGTGGCGAAATTCCGAGTCGATCTAAGCATGTCCGTCCGTCCGTCCGTCTGTTGAAATTACGCTAACTTCCGAACGAAACAAGCTATCGACAAGAAACTTGGCACAAGTATTTGTTATTGATGTATGTCGGATGGCATTGCAAATGGGTCATATCGGACCACTTTTACGTATAGTCCCCATATAAACGGACCCCCAGATTTGGCTTGCGGAGCCTCGAAGAGAAGCAAATTTCATCCGATCCGGTTGAAACTTAGTACATGGTGTTAGTAATGGTCTCTAACAAACATGCAAAAATTGGTCCATATCGGTTCACAATTATATATAGCCCCCATATAAACCGATCCCAGATTTGACCTCCAGAGCCTCTTGAGGGAGCAAAATTCATCCGATCCGGTTGAGATTTGGTACATTTCGCTAGTATATAGCAGATAACAACCATGCCAAAATTGGCCCGTATCGATCTATATTATATATAGCCCCCAAATAAACCAATCCCCAATCACAGAAAAATCACGATTGCCACTCCAGCCAAAAATAATCTACCAGAATGTTATTGCCGTAGAAATTTTTGTCAAAATTTCTTATTTCAATAGAAAAGAAAATTAGAAAATTTTGTTAGAATTTTATTTCTGTAGAAAATTTTGTCAAAATGTTATTTCTGTAGAAAATTTATAAAGCATTTCATAGTTGGATAGAAATATTTTGCAAAATCTTCCAAAACGTCAAGAAGTCTACCAATCTACCAAACAGTAAAAAATCTGCCATTTTTGGTAGACTCGTGTTCATAATTTTATATAGCGCCCATAAAAAGCGACCTCCATATTTCAATTCTGGCTCTATAATTACCGCACAAAAGTTCATATCGGTTCGTAATAATTTCTTCTCTATATATATCGGTCAAGAACTGAATATATACGAATCTACCTTTCTTTTGTCTACTATATATCCCGCATGGACTAACTTACAATTTAGAAGATGATGTTAGGAAGTTTTAAGATGCCTTGCCACCGGCCGCAACCCAAGTAATTCAATTGTGGATGGCAGTCTTTAGTAGAAGTTTCTACGCAATCCATGGTAGAGGGTACATAAGATTCGGCCTGGCCGAACTTACGGCCGTATATACTTGTTTTACTTTTTTTGATTTTCTATTTTTGTTTTTTTGTGAAATTTATTTGTCCCAAACTTACATTTTCACTTAATATGGCATAATTCCGTACTTTCTAAGTCTTCAAAAGGACTGCATCGGAAGTGAAAAAATAGATAGGAGATCCTGAGAAGCGCTTTAAAAGAAATGTTTGTGGACTTGTCCAAAATGACTGCATCGGAAGTGAAAAAAACGGGATGCGCTTTACGGTCATTTTCATGTAGCTCCGTTAGGCTTTAACTGCCAGTTAACAGAAAGTAACTTGCAAATATCTTCTCTCCAGTTAAATGCCATATAGAATATATACACTCAAAAAAAGTTTACTTGGATCCAAAGATTTTGACCTTCCCTTAAGGAGTTTGGTATTGATTCCGAGCCAAAGATGCGACTTCTTTAAAGTAAAGAAATTGTTTAGCGACCTATCTGACTTTAAATCTAGGACAAATAAAATTATAATTAGGATACAGATCTCATATATCAAATGTTCATTAACTTTTCCGGTTTATTAATAAAAGTACTCACGTACAAACAAATGCCAGTTTAAAAATCCAAAGTATAACGAATGCTTCAAAGTAAAAAATGTTTTCTTAATTTCAAAAAAAAAAAAAAACTTTAAACCAAAGACGATAAATTCTCAATATAAATCTTAGCCCATATTTGAAGCGTTTTTATCTTAAATCTAATGTTTCAATATTCCAGTTAATTTAAGGACAATTTCTTTAAATCAAAAATGTGTTTCTTTACTTTAAGGAAATTAGCCTTAGTTCAAAGACATGCGACTTTAACGGAGGGACGCAAATTTGCAAAATTTGTGTCCTAAATTTAATGAAAAAAAAATTGAAACAAAGGTCATAAACTTTATTTTAATTAAAATTCCATTATTTTAAAGAAATTTGTCCTTATTTTTTCGTAAATTTCGCATCCTAAAATTTAGGTTGCGTAATCTTTAATATCACGAAAACATTTTTGTCAGTGCAGGCAAGATGATAACTATGGCCATAGTACGATGTAAAAGTTTGTTAGTTAACGGAGCACTAACGGAGCTTCATGAGAATGGGGGTTAAAAGAAATGTTTGTGGAACAACTTACAGTTTTGTTTGCTGGGGTATGGAAGGGGCCGGTAACTTTAACATGGGTTTGTCATTGACGGGGCAAATTTATAGCTTAGGGCACATCTTAGGCTCATTCCAAGGGACTCGTCCTGGGACAATTTAGTAGGAGTACCCCACAGTACCTTTTGAACCAGTCTCGGAAAAACTCTTGGGAATCTGTGTCATTTTGGGCATCCAAATCGCACCATAAATTAAAAAACTTTTAAAATATGTTGAACAATAAGTTATTCTGATAATTCTATTTCAGTGTAGATCCAATAAAATTGTAATATCAAGCGGGTATCAATAAATTATGACTCTTTAAAAATAGTGACAAACTGGAGCACCGGTACCAGTCCTGTCATGGGTCCGTCGATGGCAATTTAAAATTTCCTGTAAGGTGCATATCGGGCGAAAGATATAACTTACCGGTTTGCCTAATTTGCAAAAGATAAAGATTAAATCTTTGGAACCGGACATGCTTTCATTATTAATTATGGCTTTAACGACCAATATGGAAAATCTAATGAAAAACAGTTCATATATTAAAGCTGTAGCAGCATTCGCATATATCTGCTAACTCATGTTTATAACGCAACCAAAAATTTTAAAACACTTTACTTAATATTTTCGCTAATACCTACAGGGTAAATAGATACGAATACAGTAAAAAATATGAAACCATTGAAAAATAAGCAGAGGATGCAAAAAGTCCTTTATATTTTAAATGAAAATAAAAAAGGTCCCATAAACTCCAAAAGAAGATGACAACGCAGAAGGAGAAAACTTAAACCAAAACAATAACAATTATTTATGACTTTGCCGGCATATTCTTATAAGTGAATAATACCCCATAATAAAACAAAACCCATAAGAAATGTCTATAAATCACATAATTCCATGTTAAATTTGGGGAGAAGAGAAACAAAAAGAAACCAAAGAAAAAAGGAGGAAGATGAGACATAATATATTTTATTGTTTTTGCGGATATTGTTACCGTTTCTTTTTTTTTGGGGGGAATTATGAAAGGGCATCCATGCATGCTACGAAAAGTAAACTCCAAGCCTACAGCAAAGTACTTTAGCTTATGCGCATGGCTTAAGATACTTGCATCTGAAAACAGTTCACTTATTGGATTTTCATTGGTCAAGAGTGGGACAAAAAAGCCTTAAAGTGTAAAATTTTCGAGTATTGTTTTTTTTTTTTTGTATGAGTTGAGGGAGAAATTGTTAAGTCCCAATAAAGTTAATTAAAAAAGATTAAGTTATTTACTTCGGTTGTGAGAAATTCAATTGACGAGGCTATACGTAAATAATCCATCACTTGTCACTTTTGGGTCAGGTCATTGATATGAAAGTGCCGCCGAAATAATCAGAAATCAATGACATTGTTGACCCAATTCTTCGTAATCAGCTTTTCTCCAATCGTATAAATCATTAGATTTACAATGAATGCAATGGAAGCATTCAATTGATTTACACGGATAGAAAAAATATCAATATTTAATTTTAGGTTTCATCTTGGGATTTTCTCTACCTAAATGTATAAAAAATGTCTTTCTTTTTTGTATAAAACAAGAAACTAAGAAAAAGCTAAAGTATGATAAATATCCAACACTAACCCTGCTAAATTAGGGGTATTTGACCCAATTTGTGAATATTATATGAATGCATAATTATACTCTGGTGTAGAAAATCTGATGATTAAAACACAAGTAAGAAAAAGTTAAAGCTGAACAAAGCCGACTATTTGATTAACTAAACCAATAATACACTAAAAATAAAATTGTCCTAAGAACAACGATGTCTTGTCCTTAAAATACGAAATCCATTTTTTCTCAGACTTATTACTCCGAAAAAAAAGAAAAATGTTTTATAGGAATAGTAAACTACCTTGAGCGAAAAGTGAACTTACCAAATTTTGAGTGCAGTGATCGTTTATAACTTGAGTATAAAAATAGCAGATATCATTTAAAACTTTATTTTAAAAACGGGTTTAACTCAAATTATGGTAATATTTCGGGAAGGGAACTATTTGCACCGATCTGCTTGAAATAGTATATACATCAAATTCACCTGAAATTGTCCACACCTTCAAGTAACTCAACGATTATATTTCATTCATTGTGGTGGAGTTTCCCCAATTTTCATGTTTAACCAGGTGAGTGAAGGGGACAAAAACTGGATTAGAACCTATGACCCTTTATATGGCAACTATCATTTAACAAATTTGGATGTGAAATTTAAAGAATTTTTTCAGAATTGAATAAGAAGCATGTTTCTGTATCAAACCTTTATTATGCAAACCACAAATAGGTCGATTAATGGAAGAATAAACAGCCATAACTAGATGAACTTAATAGGTAATTTTGGGTCAAACACTATATTAAAGTCTGCTCTCATCACTATGGCTGTTGAATAAAACCATAATTGTATTATACTTTTCTAAAGAACATACCATGTAATTGATATATGAGCAATTCGCATCTATGACTACAAAAAAATTCCTATAACCATATAATGTCAATAACCTGCAAAATGCTGCTAATAACATTTAATAAATCAATTGTTGTAAACAAATGACTTAATAAAGCAAGATCTATAAATTTCGAAAAACAAACGCGTCGTCGCCATCCGCATGAACAAGGCATGTACAGAAATAATCGTGATTTAAGCAATTACAAGTACACGCATAACCCAGAAAAAAATAAGTAATATACGCCTAACAAAACAAAACAAAAAGCACTAAGATTTCCTTACCCAAAGGCAAAACGAAAGACTTAAGCAACAAACATGATGGTGGTCAGCACAAGCCACCCAAATAACCACAAGCACCTAACTACGTACCACACAAGTCAAAAAAGCGCACAAAATAAAATTTATTAAAATTAACAAAATCATTTAACAAGAATCAGAAAAACTTAGTGTGCGTTAAACATATAAAACGGATTACACGATTTAAATTTCAAGAAACATTTTTGGTTAAACTGAACGTTAATACCAGCAGCTAAGAAAATCCCTGGTGGTGGTCCTCATATTCTAAAAAGGCCAAAAATGGAAAAGAAATACAGTTTCTCTAATAATTTGTTATAAAGTTAAATACCTACGACTTCAATACCATGATATCTCTAAAGGAAATAGATTTACGTTTATTTTGTTTTCAAAATTCTCCATATTTTGCCTTTGGAGTTTCTAAATCATTGGCCAACAAAGAAAACGGAGTAGTTCACGTTTACAGGTCGATAGTTTATCTTGGCAAAATGTCATTTAAAATTGTCTATGAATTTCTCATACCAAATCGTTTTTCCCAATTCAAATGTATGAAGAAGGGGGACGCCAGAGTAAGGTGGGGAAAAAAGGAAATACGGTTTGTTTTTTTTTTTGGCTAAAATGCGTGAAAAATTTGTTAACAACTTTGGCTACTTGTATTGTGCACACTTATTGCAAATAGCAAAACTACTACATAAAATATGAACAAATGAAAATATAGCAAAAGATTTATGTTTGGAACTCCATATTTTGACCAAAGCTTTGCCATGGGAAGGGGGGGAGGACATTTAGAAATGGTCATAAGCAGATTCTGGTTAAAAGAACAAGCGGCACCAAAAGTAATGACCAAAAAGAATTGTTATTTACCATTGTCTGCTTTATGGATACCTTCAGGCAATAGCCCCAAAGTGTTTGCAATAAGACCTCTATTGAACACAGTGGTTTGGAAGAGTGCAACCCAGCAAAAAAAAAAACTTCCAAAAAAAGTAGATTGGATCCCCAATTTGAGACCCAGAAGTAGTGCAAACTTGGATCATCTCCAATAAATTTTTATGAGACTGTCATATGATGCAAGTACTCCATTTTTGAATCCTTTGCATTGCTTTAGAAATCTAAAAAATAAAAAAAATATCGTTCCTATTTCACTTTTTATTTTTATCAGAATTTTTGTTACACTTTTATTTGCTTATTATCTATTTTTTTACAAATTGAAAAACTTCTACGTTTCCACCGGGGTTTGAACTTGGGTCCGTTTGCACCATAATAGAATGCCTTAGCACACTCAGCCACCAACGCCATTGAACACGATGCAGCAGAACGTCTATTCAAATGTTTGTGATATGAACCCAATATGTCACCACGTCATGACATTCTAACTACTTCCTGAGATGTTCGTTATTATTATGAATAACGAAACGCTGGTTCAAATCTTACATCGGGCGAAATATATATATATGGGAGCTATTTCTAAATCTGAACCGATTTCTTCCAAAATTAATAGGGTTCTATTCTGAGCCAAAACACATACTTGTGCCAAATTTGAAGTCGATTGGACTAAAACTGCGCCCTAGACTTTGATTACAAAAATGTGTTCATGGACAGACGGACATGGCAATATCGACTCAGGAGCCCACCCTGAGCATTTTTGCCAAAGACACCATGTGTCTATCTCGTCTCCTTCTGGGTGTTGCAAACATATGCACTAACTTATAATTTTCTGAGCTAAATTTTTGCAAAATTATTATAGCAACTTGATAATGACTAATATTGGGTGGGATGTTAAACATTTGGACGAAAAATATACAAATTATTAATAAATTTTTCTTATTTAAATCAATATTTTTGATTAATTTTGAGTCGAGATGAGTCGACATATTCGGCGGCGGCATCTACTGGCAAAAACTGGTCGGCGGAGGCTAAAATCGGCGGTGCGACTCGGCGGCTTCATTCTCTGTTCAGGATATACACAACAGACAATATATTCATGTCATAATATCATACCACACTCAAAAAAAAAACGTGAACCGTACATGACAATAAAGACAATTTAATTATATTTTAGTTCATGGATTTATTGTTTTATGAGGAAATTTTCAAAACTTTAATATTTTTGTGTACGTTTGTTAAATTAATTTAAAAAGGAAATCATACAAAAATGTAGCATAAAGTTTTACACTAATTTCACACAATACTTCAAAATTTCCCACAAAATAGTTCAGAATACCTTAAGATTTGCCAATAATGTACCCATCTTGCACTGGTACTAAAGCCACGTTTGCAATTTCTAACTCCAATTTTGCCTTCAAACTTCGAAATTTTCTCTAACAAGTGAAAATAATTTAATATGTCTAATAAATTTTCTTGAATTTGTCAAAAACAAATATTTATCTATATTTTCCGCTTGAGATCTGAGTTTGGAATACAGATTAGTTAAAATTAAGCAAAAATTTCCTTCTTGATGGGTTTTTTTTTTAGTGCCTAGCTTTAATTTTCATTTCAACCGATGTGCTGGAGCCAACAAATGAAGGAGCGTCAAGGTGATTTTGAAGCACGAAAAGGCTCGACATGTTGCAAAATCCGTTAAAAATATTTTTTGAAAACACTCAAATGGGATGTTCGACCACATCCGCCGTATAGTCCAGAGTGGTAATTGCTCCTTCCGATTACCACCTGATCTTCAAAAAGTCGTATAGCAATAGCAATTATCTATCCTACTAACCACTGTTCGTCCATCGTGTAGTCACCGCAAAAACGTGCTCCATTCAAATGGTAAGAACCAACAATTGCACTTGTAACACTTTGCATGTCAAACTAAATGCACATAAAATTCTTTTCATATTTCCAACAGCATTTTACGCGAATGAATCATAAATGGATATATTTGAGACAAACGTAGAACCAATGGACAAACGAAGGTATTCACGTTTTTGTGTCAATACACTGATTGAGATTTTGACCAAAACAAAAAATCAATGCCCCTTACATGGGCAACCACCGGCAACATAGTATGAATCATTTCTATGTAAGGAATCCAACCATAACATTTTAGAGGCTGTTAACGAGGTTATTGATCTGGAACCTGATGAATATTTATGCATATTTTTTTCCTTTGACCTAATTCAACGATGGCAGAGAGCGTAATTTTTTCCGGTTGTTTCCACTACATCAAGAGTTTTGTATATTTGGAAACTACAATTTCATCGATAGTTCAAGTTTGAACATCTTGATTATATGCTGTACCACTATATCGCCATGGTTTAGTAACGATGATCTGCTTGAAAGTGTGCCAACTTGAAAAGATGGTCTTAGATCGTACATACATATATACTATATGATTCAGAATTTAATCTAATTGACTTTAGACGGGCGGACAGGTTGCCGGGACTTATTTAAGTGAGACACAATAGAGTTTTGCGCATGAAATAATTTTTATAGATTATCTTGAGAAGGGAAAAACCATCAACAGTGACTATTATATTACGTTATTGGAGCGTTTGAAGGTCGAAATCGCGGCAAAACGGCCCAATATGAAGAAGAACAAGTATATACGGCCGTAAGTTCGGCCAGGCCGAAGCTTATGTACCCTCCATCATGGATTGCGTAGAAACTTCTTCTAAACACTGTCATCCAGAATCGAATTACTTAAGTAATCTTAAATCCTCCTAACACCATCTTCTAAATTGTATGTAAGTCCATACGTGGTATATATTAAATCAAAAAAGATCGATCCAATACGTATATAATTCAGTTTGACAAAGTAGACATAAAATTTTTACAAAATTTTCTACAGAAATAAAATTTTAACAAAATTTTCTATAGAAATAAAATTTTCACAAAATTTCTTATAGAAATAAAAATTTTGACAAAATTTTCTATAGAAAGAAAATTTTGACAAAAATTTCTACAGAAATAAAATTTTAACAAAATTTTCTATAGAAATAAACTTTTGACAAAATTTTCTTTAGAAATAAAATCTTGGTAGATTATTTTTGGCTCGAGTGGCAACCATGATTATGAACCGAATAAAATTTGAACAAAATTTTCTATAGAAATAAAATTTTGACAATAATGAAAATTTTATTATGAACCGAATAAAATTTTAACAAAATTTTCTCTAGAAATAAAATTTTGACAAAATTTTCTATGTAAACAAAATTTTGGTAGATTATTTCTGGCTCTAGTGGCAACCATGATTATGAACCGATATGGACCAATTTTTGTATGATCTGACCAATTTTGGTATGGTTGTTAGCGACCATATACTAACACCACGTTCCTAATTTGAGCCGGATCGGATGAATTTTGCTCCTCCAAGAGGCTCCGGAGGTCAAATCTGGAGAACGTTTTATATGGGGGCTATATATAATTATGGACCGATATGGACCAATTCTGCCACGGTTGTTAAAGATCATATACTGACATCATGTTCCAAATTACAACCGGATTGGATGAAATTTGCTTCTCTTGGAGACTTCGCCAGCCTAATCAGGGGATCGGTTTATATGGGGGCTATATATAATTATGAACCGATGTGGACCAATTTTTGCATGGTTGTTAGAGATCATATACCAATATCATGTACCAAATTTCAGGCGGATCGGATGAAATTTGCTTCTCTTTGAGGCTTCGCAAGCCAAATCTGGAGATCGGTTTATATGGGGTCTATATATAATTATGGACCGATGTGGACCAATTTTTGCATGGTTGTTAGAGACCATATACCAACATCATGTACCAAATTTCAGCCGGATCGGATGAAATTTGCTTCTCTTTGAGGCTCCGCAAGCCAAATCTGGGGATCGGTTTATATGGGGGCTATATATAATTATGGACCGATGTATACCAATTTTTGCACGATTGTTAGAGACCATATACCAACACCATGTACCAAATTTCAGACGGATCGGATGAAATATGCTTCTCTTAGAGGCTCCACAAGCCAAATCTGGGGATCGGTTTATATGGGGGCTATATATAATTAAGGACCGATATGGACCAATTTTCGCATGGTTGTTAGAGACCATATACCAACATCATGTACCAAATTTCAGCCGGATCGGATGAAATTTTCTTCTCTTTGAGGCTCGGCAAGCCAAATCTGGGGATCGGTTTATATGGGGGCTATATATAATTATGGACCGATGTTGACCAATTTTTGCATGGTTGTTGGAGACCATATACCAACACCATATACCAAATTTCAGCCGGATCGGATGAAATATGCTTCTGTTAGAGGCTCCACAAGCCAAATCTGAGGGTCCCTTTATATGGGGGCTATACGTAAAAGTGGATCGATATGGCCCATTTTCAATACCATCCGACCTACATCGATAACAACTACTTGTGCCAAGTTTCAAGTCGATAGCTTGTTTCGTTCGGAAGTTAGCGAGATTTCAACAGACGGACGGACGGACGGACGGACGGACATGCTTAGATCGACTCAGAATTTCACCACGACCCAGAATATATATACTTTATGGGGTCTTAGAGCAATATTTCGATGTGTTACAAACGGAATGACAAAGTTAAAATACCACCAACACAACGCACCGTGCCACAAGTCATTGACAACGATGGCAAAAATTCATGAATTGGGCTTCGAATTGCTTCGGCACCCACCGTCTTCTCCAGATCTGGCCCCCAGCGACTTCTTCTGGTTATCAGACCTCAAAAGGATGCTCGCAGGGAAAACATTTGGCAGCAATGAAAAGGTGATCGCCGAAACTGAGGCCTATTTTGAGGCAAAACCGAAGGAGTATTACCAAAATGGTATCAAAAAATTGGAAGATCGTTAGAATTGTTGTATCGCTTTTGAAGGGAACTATGTTGAATAATAAAATGTGTGTTTTCCTTGTTACACGCACAGAAAAACCATGTTTGGACATGGTTGCCGCATCCATTTAATGCTTATCTAGAGCATGTAATTGCCGCGAAAACCATGTATTTTGTCTTTGTAAAAATAGTTTTAGAGCGGAGAAAAATGTATGGTGGCAATAAGCATTTAAATGGTTCTCAAATGCCGCAAACATGTTCTATTATTTAAATGATAGAATTTGAGACCATTCCATGGTCGAGAAAATCATGTACATGACCATTCATTTTTTTACTTTTTTGCAGAGAAAAAAGTATTTTTATAGGTTACGTATAGACATGTCTTGAACCATTACATGGCCATAAAGACCATTTACATTTTTTTCGTGACCATTTAATTTTTTAACTTGTTTGCAGCGAAAAGAATTTTATAAAAACATTGAGCAGGTACACACGATTTTCATTTTGCGCGTCAGTCGTGTGTTGATTGTTTCTTGGAATGGACGGAGAATACGGATTTACTGTGTTTTGTGTTAATTTATTTATTCAGAAGTGGCACGTCGTTTTATGTGAACACAAAAAAGGAAAGTGTAATTGAAAAAATTTACCTGTTTTTTGTTCTGCATTTTTCTATATGGTATCATTTATTTTTATTTGAAGTTACATGATGTCTTGGTTTGTACATTTTATGGGCACGATGTAAATATGGAATAATTACTTATTGTTGAAATTGAAATAAAATAGAGTGTGTAAAAATATATGATGTTTGCTTGAACGGCATTATAAATACAAATAAACAATGAATTAGTTTATAAATAAACAAATAAAGTTAATTTTGTGTTTTCTTTTCTCAAGTGGCGTCCTTTTTTCGACGATGAAAAAAGTTTTTTCATAAAGATCAAAACATTTTAGGTTGTGACCATGTTCTTTTAACTACGAGAAAAACATTTTTAATGAATACCATAACATTTTAAATCGTGACCATTGTCTTTTCATTCAAACAAAATTCTTTTTATCAATATAATAACATTTTAGATGAGGACAATTGCATTTTTCTTAGAACCATGTTCACTGAGCCAACCTGGTTGCAGGTTAAAATGTTACATGGTCGCCGCAAAAATAGCTCCTATCATATTATTTTGCTCTTCGAATATGATTGTGACAGTCATGTCTCTTCTCTGCGTGTAGACCGGGGACTTATCAGCCAACCTGTTATATGGTCTCTAACAACCATGCAAAAAGTGGTCCACATCGGTCCATAATTATATATAGCCCCCATATAAACCGATCCCGAGATTTGGTTCTGGAGCCACTTGGAAGAGCAAATTTCATACGAGTCAGTTGAAATTTGGTACATTGTGCTAGTATATGGCCGTTAACAACTATACCTAACTAGGTCCATATCGGTCTATAGTTATATATAGCCCTCAGATAAATCGATCCCCAATCGCACAAAAATTGGTCCATATCAAGTTCATAATTGTATATAGCCCCCTTATAAGCGACCCCCATAGTTCAATTCTGGCTCTCTATGTACCGTGCAAAAGTCCATATCGATTCGTAATTATTTGTAGACTTACATATAACATACATACCTTTTTTTGTCTAATATATACCACGTATGGACTAACATAGAAAACGATGTTAAGAAGTTTTAAGACCACACAACCCAAGTAATTCGGTTGTGGATGACAGTCTTTCGTAGAAGTTTCTAAGCAATCTATGGTGGAGGGTACAAAAGATTCGGCCTTGCCGAACTTACGGCCGTATATACTTGTTATTTTTCTGGTAATATTAGTGACTTGCATTTCGTATCTTAAGTCGACTATGGCTTAAAATCAGAAAAGTTTAACTTGATATTCCTTTATGCTACAGGAAATGAGCAAATGAGACTATAAAATAAGTTTTTAATATTGGTGTTGTTGATTGGTTTGCTATATTAAGCTGACTCTGTCAATGGGTTTATGCGACATACATGATAAGAGGACGCGAACTAACTATATACTGCGACAAGGCCTGCAATAGTTGAATTCCGCTGAGTTTCCTGCGACCTGATCCAATTCTCCATACAAGAACTGCTAATTTGGTAAATAAAACTACATAAATATATCTTTATAATATATTATTTACACTTTATACATTATATATTTATTTTTATTAATAAAATAAGGAGTTACATATGTATATGTAACTACTTCCTGTACTACTTCTTTATTATTTTTTGTATAATAATTCTTATTTTACGCCATTTTCTTTTCAGTACAAATTTATGTATCGATACAAAAAAAGAATTATAAAAATTTTATTTTAGAAATATATGAACCGATTTTCCTTTTATGAGTACTAAATAGGATTAAATTTAAACTTCAATGAAGTGCACATTAAAATTAAAACAAGTACAAATCTCACTAAAATCAGGCCCATATAAAATAAAGTCGAATACGGTTCGGGATTAAAGGAAGCACAACCACGATTGAAAATTTCTAAAATTAAGAAATCTGTACTTAATATTTTCGGGATTAAATTCAGAATTTCGCACACTTCCGTACTTGCTGTATTTTTGACACCACTACGGTTTGAATCAAGTAAACTTTTCTCTATTATGTTTTTGGGTGTAAGGTCTTGTGTTATTTATCGGCATATACTGTTTCTTAAATAACTTCAAACGAAATTTTTATAAATTCGAATATAAAATGCCCTCATTCAAAAAAAGTGAACACTACGTGGCACTGAATCCCATTTAATTTTATTGGAATTCATGGAATTATTATGTTTTGAGAAATTTTCTTGACTTTAATAAATTATTGTGAAGGTTAGTTAAAAATCGCGAAAACTTTTACACAAATAAAGAAAAAACGTCCCTAAATTCGTGCCTTCCATATATGTGGTCAATTTTGTTTTTTTTTCGGGAGTAGAGAACAAAACCAATTATTAATTATCTAAAATAACTTTAATGTTTTTCAAAATATTCCCCACAATTTTGCATGGATTTGAAACAATTGCCGAAGCATTTTTGCCACTCTGATTGAGGTAACTCCAAAACATTCATTCTCAATACATAAACTGCTTCTTCAAGTGTCTAAAAACGTTGACCTCTCATATTATTTTTAACGTAAGGGAATAAAAAGAAGTCATTCGGTGCCAACTTAGGACTACACGGCGGATGACCCATCAAATCGATGTTTTGGTTGCTCAAAAATGCAGTTGTTTGAGCCAATGTGTGGGAGTTGGCGTTGTCGTGGCGAAGAGTGGTCCGTATTCGGAGGTCGATTTTCTTGCAAGACAACAGGCAATCAAGTGGGTGTATACCACACAGACTTGACTGTTCTGTGTTGTTCTAGTCAGGGCTGTGGAGCCGGAGTCGGAGTCTTGGAGTCGGAGTCTGAAGATTTTGCTGGAGTCGGAGTCGTAAAAATTTTGCTCGACTCCGGCTAAACCAAATTTTTTAAAACACTTCACACTTTTGTAACTAAGCAAATTTTTACGCAAATTAGTTTCCATTGTGTTATTCATTCGATCAATGTACAGCATGATTGTAAATGAAAATCAACTTCCAATTACGGCTATCTTTTTATGTTTCCTAGAATGTTAGACTAGCAGATGGGCTGGATCGATCCATTTTAATGCCCATATCAATTTATTTAAAATATTTCGAACAATCGAAATTATTTTTTTTTAATTTTATTTTAAGGCCATATACATAGGTGGAATATTGGCAGAAAATTTTTTCAAAGTTGTTTTTTATAGAAAATTTTGTCAAAATATTATTTCTATAAAAAGTTTTGTCAAAATTTTATTTCTATAGCAAATTTCGTCAAACTTTTATTTCTATAAAAAATTTATTCAAAATTTTATTACTATAGAAATATTTTTTTCAACAGAAAATTTAGTCAAAA
Organism: Haematobia irritans; assembly: GCF_050003625.1. NCBI lineage: Eukaryota > Metazoa > Arthropoda > Insecta > Diptera > Muscidae > Haematobia > Haematobia irritans. The sequence goes on along the minus strand of NC_134398.1, from coordinate 135,541,221 downwards.
TTTTATTTCTATAGAAAATTGAGTCAAAATGTTGTTTCTATAGAATATTTTGCAAAATTTTATTTCTATTGATAATTTTATTTCTATAAAAATTTAAGTCAAAATTTTATGTCTATAGAAAAGTTTGCCAAAATTTTTGATAATTTTATTTCTATAAAAATTTAAGTCAAAATTTTATTTCTATAGAAAAGTTTGCCAAAATTTTGTAGTAATAGATTTTTTTAATAGAAAATTTGGTCAAAATTATATTTCTAAAAAAATTCTGTAAAATTTTATTTCCATAGAAAATTTAGTAAAATTTTTTTTCTGTAAAATATTTTGCAGAATTTTATTTACTACACAAAAAATGTTTAAAATTGTAGTTTTATTGATAATTTTTTCAAAATGTTATTTCTATAAGAAAAAATTGTCAAATTTTAATTCTATAGCAAATTTTCTCAAAAATTTTTTCTTACTGATATTCACTGATACTCACTGCTATAAAAAATGTATTCAAAATGTTATTACTATAGAAATATTTTTTTCTATATAAAATTTAGTCAAAATTTTGTTTCTATAGAAAATTTTGCAAAATTTTGTTTGCTACAAAATTTTTTTAAATTGTATTTCTATTGATAATTTTTTCAAACTTTTATTTCTATACACATTTTATACAAAATTTTATTTCTACATATTTGCTCAAAATTTGATTTCTTTAGAAAATTTTGCCAAAATTTTATTTCTATAGAAAATATAGTCAAAATTTTGTTTCTGTAGAAAATTTTGCAAAATTTTATTTCTATATAAAATTTTGCAATATTTTTCCAAAATTTTATGCTCACTGATACTCACTGCTAAGTCGAAAACTTGTAGAAATGACTAAAATTTTCAAATTTTTCAATGAATGAATCATAAATGCATTTTCGCGAAATTGTCTAAACAATTACAAATATTTCCCAAATTTTGCCCGAGATTTTGAAAAAGTCTGATTTGAGATTTTATCAAAATGTCGATCTAAATACAAAGTTGTGCAGAGTATATTGTAACGACCTGATCTTCAAACTCATATTAGGTATCTGCCATCGGCACGTACTGGAAAAGGTCTAGCTCGTCGGCAACCGGGGTGAGTCTTTGGAAGTACCTAAAATGAAGTCGTCAACAAAAAAAAATCTACGTGCCTAAAAACAAAAAAAAATTGAACTCTATTAACTATAATCTTTCAAAACTATTTAAACTATAAACCACCCCACAGACGGAATCTAAAAATAGACGAATATCGGATACAGAGTTAGATGTAATTCTCTGTAGTAAAATTTGCCCACCCTACCTTAGGTTCTTATAACCCTCGAAACCCCATTAATAAGAACCCCTCTACGCTACTGTGATCGACGGTTAGCCTTAGTGAAAGTACTTTAGTTATTCATGACAGTTAACATCAACGTTTATTCATTAGAAGCTCAAAACAAAAAAATATAATTCTTATGAATGAATATAATCAAAACAAACTTAAAAAAATTTATCAAATGTATACATACTCGGAGTAATTCAAGAGACAAAAACAATGTTATTAAAAAATATGTAACGCAATAATATCACAACAAGAAATTATCAATAGTAGAAACCTAGAGAAATAATGAATGAATGAGTATTTATAGAGAGAGCAAGAGAGTGAAGACAAAAAAAAATTTACGCATTACTATGATCATCTCTCGTTTGGGTTTTTTTTTTTTTGTAAGAAAAAGCAAAAATTTGGGGAAGTATCCTACTCCTTATGTTTAGATTTTTTTTTTTTTTATGTTATGGAAATTTATATATTTTATTAGGGGAGATCAGTTGCTTCTTTTTCTCTTTTTTTTCAAGGGATTCTATAATGATATAATAGTACATACACACCTACTAATTTTTTTCAATGGTCTTGATTGTACTCACGTGCTTTCCTTCGGCTGGCCAGATTCAGGAACACGGTTGCAGCTTCGGTATACTATTAAATTGAATTATGAATGCCTTGAGAAAAACTAAATATATCTTTAGATAATGGCAACGGATGAAGGGAACTTAGATCCAATTATTGCTTATTCTTTTCTAAAATTATTTTTATAATCCAAATTCTCTAATTGCTATTGAAATGGATGATGTCGCATATATTCGGGGACCAGTATATTTGATATTCCTCAATTCATTAATTTGTTCAAAAGTGATTTAGTGGTATCCAAAAATGTATTTGAGGCCAACGTTCCTCGAAACCCAAAGCGTGTTGCGCGTCACGTGGATTTTTGGCGTTTCGAGCCTTCGGCCTCCAATCTATAGAAAATTTAGCATTTTATTGAAATGTAAGTTAAGATTTAACATAGGTCTTATTACCTTTTAAAAGTATTTTCTTCAGCATAGAATAATTAATAACAATTTAAAAAATAATAATTTAAGTTCCACGTTTCGGAAAATATAAAAACGGTATCACGGGTGTCCAATAGATCAATACTGGGTTAAAAAAATTTTTTCCAGATTTTCTTGTCTTTCGATGTCGTCTCTTCAACTTAACACGAGGAATGAATATCAATATCTGCTTTAAGCAAAATCCCAACGACTAGCGGTGAAGGTAAAAAAATTAATTCGCGCTAATTCTCTCTTACTCTCTCTACTACAATCGATTATTATTAAGTTCAGGAAACTATAATCATTTCTGATTATTAAGCGATGATCGAATAATAGGGATGCCACTAATAAAATTTTCAACTGGTTTATTCGGTTTTGTTGTAATGAAAATTTTTCCCTACGCGATTACTACAAAACAGATAATTTTGATTGATGAAAATCTACCAAAATTAGCTGAAGATTATTAATTAGCATAGAAAGTCATCTCGCGTTTCTTTGTATATCTTTCCCATGAAAAACACCTATAAATCCTGAATTGACATCTTTCAACTCATAGTAGCAATTTCCCACAGCTTTCAGTACCACTGCCTTTATAAATTTAGGAGCAAGTTTAGCGTTAAATTTATTTGCCTTGTTACTCAAAACAAAATTTCTCCGATATACTATATCGCCGGGCTTAAGACAAATGGACCTAGAACGTAAATTATATTTGGAACTATATGACTCATATGCCTTTCTTAAATTCTCCTGCACCGTCCGGCGGACGATTTGCATACTATCCGGTCGGTCTATATTCTCACCTTCCTCAATTTCACCTAGTCGTCGTAAAAGTTCGTAATCTTCGCCGTGTAATACCATTTGTTGACCAAACAAAACAAAGTAGGGAGAGTAACCTATGGAACTGTGAACCGCACAGCGTAGTGCTGCCGAAATTTTCCCTAAATGTTGGTCCCAATTACGTTGATCATGGCCCACATACGATCGCACAGCCGCAATAACAGATCTGTTTACTCTCTCTGAAGCGTTTGCTTGAGGTGAGTAGACAGCTGTTAAAATATGTGTAATTCCATATCTGGACAAAAGGCTCTTGAAGACCATAGATTTGAATTGTGGCCCATTATCTGTGACAACGAATTCGGGCACACCAAAGACGGTAAATATATTATCTTCAAGATAATTAACAATACTTGAAGCAGAACCTTTCCTTAATGGTTTCAATATCGGAAACTTTGACAAATTGTCAACAACTATGAAAATACTGGTATTTCCCCTAGGAGACCGAGGATATGGTCCTAACAGATCCATATATAATTTCTGAAATGGACGAAAAGACTTCGATTGGACTCCCATTGGAGGTCTTAAAATTTTGTTTGGAGACTTAGTCTCTCGGCAAACGTCACAGTCTGCAACAAATTTTTTAATTTGAGATGACATTTTCGGCCAATACAAATTTCGTCGTATCTTTTCTATAGTTTTGGACATTCCACAATGACTTGCCAAAGGTGGACAATGGGCATTTGTTATAACATCAGTAGTCATCTCTGAAGGAACCCAAAGCTTCCAACTTAAAGCTTCTGATATGGGATCTCCGTTCGCGAAATCCACTCGCTTATATATAAAATTATCTATAATCTTCAGATCTGGAAATTTCTCAAAATTTTCCTGAACAGTCTCGCGAAGTTTCTGGTATTCGGGGGAGTCAAAGTGTGGCGAATTCAAATCAATTATTGGCGTTGGGTCACAATCCAATGAATCTACCTCCTCAATCCGAGATAAAGCGTCGGGGACGATATTCAAGCTACCTTTTCTGTGCTCAATGGAAAACTCGAAACTTTGCAGCTTCAGCGACCAGCGGGCTAGCCTTCCATTGAGATCAGATTGTCTCATCAGCCAACGCAAAGATGCGTGATCCGTAACTACTTTAAAGGGATGACCCTCTATATAACCCCTGAATTTCTGAATGCATAGTACGGCAGCTAAGCATTCTAATTCAGTGATGGAGTAGTTCTTTTGAGCTCGATTCAATTTATGGGAAAAGTAGGCAATTGGCCTTTCAATCCCATTTTCATCCTCCTGTGAAAGAACTCCTCCAACACCGGATGTAGAAGCGTCGCATTGCACCACAAAAGGACGTGTAAAATCAGGTGTAATTAGCAAAGGTGCAGATGTAAGTAACCTCTTTATACTTTCAAAAGATGATTGGGCCTCTTCATTCCATTCGAATTGTCGTTTCTTTGATGTCAAATCAGTGAGAGGAGCGGTTAGGGATGCATAATTGTTAATAAAGCGACGATACCAGCCGACTACACCTAGAAATCTCCGAAGCTCACGTACAGTCCTAGGTGGCTGCATATCCATAATGGCTGAGACCTTCGAAGGATCTGGTTTCATCACTCCCTCACCAATTATGTATCCCAAATATCTAACTTCTCTCATGAAAAATTTACACTTTGCCACATTAACGGTCAAACCTGCGTCCCTTAGTAACAAAGCGACCTTGTCCAATAAATTTATGTGACCCTCGAAAGTTTCAGATATTAGCAACAGATCATCTAAATAAATGAAAACCATTTCCCTTAGCTGGGGAGGTATTACGAGGTCCATCAACCTGCATAATGTCATGGGAGCATTAGTTAGACCAAAAGGCATAACTACATATCTATAAAGCGGACGGTTCGGCACGGTGAAAGCCGTATAATTCCGGCTATCTTCTTCTAGTTCCACCTGCCAAAATGCATGTTTGAGGTCCAGAGACGAAATGTATCTAGCCTTCGGTAAACGACTCAAAATTCCATCGATTTTTGGAAGAGGATAAGCATCCTTAATCGTAACTGCATTTAGCTTGCGAGAATCTAGACACAGTCTCACTTTACCCTCTTTCTCTACCATGGCTACAGGGCTACTCCATGAGCAGTTTGACGGCGCTATCTCAATCACTTTGAGGGCCAGCATCCGATCTATTTCAGAATGCAACTTCTTCTCGACGGCGGGCGACACCGAAAAATATCGTTGTTTCACCGGCCTGGACCCGGGATATAGCTCAATCTTATGTTTAAGAAGTTTTGTCCGGCCTAAACCTTCGCTCTCATAAGACGGGAATAAGGATATAACACTCCGTAGCTTCCTTTCTTCCATTGAATCTAATTTATGCATAACTGGAAAATCTTGTATATCATCCGCATCAACACTAAACGATTCCAACATTTTCTGTAGTAGTCCAAATTCAGTAAAGAAATCGGCACCGAGATAATAGTCCTGACATAAATCGGGTATTATATAAATTCTCATTATTCTCGAAACATTACGAAATCGGATTTCATCCTCAACATAACCAACTATTCGATGTTCACGTCCCCCCGCTGTCTTAACATTTTCATTTAAAGGTTTATATTTCCTACCACTTTCTAAAAAATTCTTAGCGGCTTTGTTCCCTATACACGTTATGGAAGCTCCCGAATCTAATAAAGCAAAAACATTTTCGCCTAGTAATTGCACGTTAATAAACGGTCTACAGTCTGCTTTTAATTTTTCTAGTGCAAAAATTGATTTCTGAAGGAATTTCCTATTTTTTCTAATTCTATTCCAAAATGATTTAATTCTTTCACATGATCTAAAATACCTTTTGCCTTTCTCGTTGGTCGAAAATTTTCGTAGTTCCTCACAAAATATTTCCGCCCTTCTTTTCTGATAATTCCTTAGCCGTTGGTGATATGGTATTAATTGATGTACTTTAACACGTTCTTCACCTGACTGGTCAAATCTCATATCGTTTCTTAATATAGTCACAGTCTGGGAAGATGATGTACTAGTAGTTACTAATTTACTTTCTAATTCTGTTTGGGGTACATTCGATTCGTCGCGTGTACCCCATCTTTGGAGTTTCCCCGCCTCTGACAATAAACACAATTCGGTTTGAAAACACCCTCTGCCCCGCATCCATAACAAAATATGTTGCGTTCTTCCATACAGTCTATATAACGGTGGCCCTCCTTTCGGCAATTCCAACATCTAGCCCTTTCTAATTCTGAAATTTCTATCATATCCGATGTATCGCTACCTATATTCACTTCCATTTCGCTTACCTGCCTCCTAACAGGGCGAACACAAGATTTCTCTTTGTCATCTAGCAATGCTTCTCTTCGAAGTATTAAGTGACGAAGTTGTGCCACAGAAGTAAGATTCTGATAAAATAATTCCTTCCTAATTTTTGGACAAAGATTGCGACGTAAAATATCTAATAACTCATGATCCGGAATGGGGTATCTCAATCTATCACAGAGATATTGGACAGCGTTATAGAAATCATCGAATCTTTCATTCTCCATTTGTCTCCTTTCACGAATTAATTCTTTTATATCGCCATCTGAAAGGTGATCCTGGAAATGGGATCGTAAGGCATCGCATAATGAGGACCATTCTACTCTTTCAACACATCGTCGATACCTCCAGTACCAATCTAATCCCCTACCATTAAAAAGAATATGTAAATGTTCACATAGGACTCCAAAATCCCCACCAAGACTGTCATTTGTTAGGGCATTTACCATATAAATAAATTTATCAACTGGCATCTTATTCGAGTTGCCACAAAATGATATATTCCAACTCTGAATTAACTGAGCAATTCGGCCGCTACTATTAACGACGGAAGAAGTTAATGATTGTCGCTGGAAATTGTTTGGCGCTGGATAGCTTGGGTGAGAACTCTGGGTACGAGGTAGTACACCCGGTTCAGTCTCTGAACGGCTTTCGTTCCGATCCCTAATGGAATGGGACAACCCTGAATTTCTTATAGGTGGAAAATCATCCCTAGGCCAATCCGGCTCAGTTCGAACTGGTCTTTGTATTGCCAATTGACTTAGTTGTTGCGAAAGATTTCTGACAATCTCTTGTATACTCTTAAATTCAGAATCTAATCTATTTTCCAAAGATGCAATTTTAGATGTCAATTCAGAATTATTCGGAGGAAAACTATTGCTTGATGTTGCAGCATTATTGCAGTCTTCTATTGCAATTGATGCACGAACGGTTTGATCTAAATTCGGAACATTCAGGGTCCAATCTAAAGGGTTCTGATTTTTCTTTGATGATCGTGTTACTCTTTTGGATTGAATAATTCTTGGGATAGCTCCCTGAGATTCCCGTGGAAGTGGCAAATCTCTATAACATTCTTCTGTCATATCTGTCAAACTACTTCTTGTACAATCTTGTCTACACTGGGGACAAGTTGGTGATTTCTGAATCCATTCTAATAAACAATTTCGATGAAAATAGTGTAAGCAAGTCGTACGAACAATATTAGTCGAGTTTTCCAATGAATTGCAACAAACTGAACACGCATCTAATCGACCGTTTCCTCGCGGTAAATTATCTCCGCTATGCCTCACGCTCATTTTTCCGTTCTCTCAAAATATTTAATCTCTAATTATAAAATTCACCAACAAAACAATAAACCGCAAATAATCATAACACTTAGGCTTTAATTCCAATCGATCACATATAGATTTACACCAAAATTCGTCCACAATAATAACATTTATCTAAGTACTTAATAAACTAGCTATCACAGAATTCATTACCTCAATGGTCGAGAGCCAACTCAAACCCCATATCAACCCTCGCAATTCCACTGCAAGTTAATTTCCTCCTGCTCTAAATGTCTATCAAATACTTTGATATTTGAATTAAAAAAAAAATGGTAGAAATTTATAACGAAAAAATTGTTTCGCTACAGACGGTCTGAGCAATATGTCATCACAATTACTCTAGCAATTCCAGAGTGAGTTTCACAAAATTTGTCAAAACTTCTACAAGAATTTTTACATGGGCTACATAAAGCAAGATGTCCGGCTTCTTCAAATTTAAAATTTCAGAGATAAATTCCCCTAGTAGCCCCACGTTGGGCGCCATTTTGTAACGACCTGATCTTCAAACTCATATTAGGTATCTGCCATCGGCACGTACTGGAAAAGGTCTAGCTCGTCGGCAACCGGGGTGAGTCTTTGGAAGTACCTAAAATGAAGTCGTCAACAAAAAAAAATCTACGTGCCTAAAAACAAAAAAAAATTGAACTCTATTAACTATAATCTTTCAAAACTATTTAAACTATAAACCACCCCACAGACGGAATCTAAAAATAGACGAATATCGGATACAGAGTTAGATGTAATTCTCTGTAGTAAAATTTGCCCACCCTACCTTAGGTTCTTATAACCCTCGAAACCCCATTAATAAGAACCCCTCTACGCTACTGTGATCGACGGTTAGCCTTAGTGAAAGTACTTTAGTTATTCATGACAGTTAACATCAACGTTTATTCATTAGAAGCTCAAAACAAAAAAATATAATTCTTATGAATGAATATAATCAAAACAAACTTAAAAAAATTTATCAAATGTATACATACTCGGAGTAATTCAAGAGACAAAAACAATGTTATTAAAAAATATGTAACGCAATAATATCACAACAAGAAATTATCAATAGTAGAAACCTAGAGAAATAATGAATGAATGAGTATTTATAGAGAGAGCAAGAGAGTGAAGACAAAAAAAAATTTACGCATTACTATGATCATCTCTCGTTTGGGTTTTTTTTTTTTGTAAGAAAAAGCAAAAATTTGGGGAAGTATCCTACTCCTTATGTTTAGATTTTTTTTTTTTTTATGTTATGGAAATTTATATATTTTATTAGGGGAGATCAGTTGCTTCTTTTTCTCTTTTTTTTCAAGGGATTCTATAATGATATAATAGTACATACACACCTACTAATTTTTTTCAATGGTCTTGATTGTACTCACGTGCTTTCCTTCGGCTGGCCAGATTCAGGAACACGGTTGCAGCTTCGGTATACTATTAAATTGAATTATGAATGCCTTGAGAAAAACTAAATATATCTTTAGATAATGGCAACGGATGAAGGGAACTTAGATCCAATTATTGCTTATTCTTTTCTAAAATTATTTTTATAATCCAAATTCTCTAATTGCTATTGAAATGGATGATGTCGCATATATTCGGGGACCAGTATATTTGATATTCCTCAATTCATTAATTTGTTCAAAAGTGATTTAGTGGTATCCAAAAATGTATTTGAGGCCAACGTTCCTCGAAACCCAAAGCGTGTTGCGCGTCACGTGGATTTTTGGCGTTTCGAGCCTTCGGCCTCCAATCTATAGAAAATTTAGCATTTTATTGAAATGTAAGTTAAGATTTAACATAGGTCTTATTACCTTTTAAAAGTATTTTCTTCAGCATAGAATAATTAATAACAATTTAAAAAATAATAATTTAAGTTCCACGTTTCGGAAAATATAAAAACGGTATCACGGGTGTCCAATAGATCAATACTGGGTTAAAAAAATTTTTTCCAGATTTTCTTGTCTTTCGATGTCGTCTCTTCAACTTAACACGAGGAATGAATATCAATATCTGCTTTAAGCAAAATCCCAACGACTAGCGGTGAAGGTAAAAAAATTAATTCGCGCTAATTCTCTCTTACTCTCTCTACTACAATCGATTATTATTAAGTTCAGGAAACTATAATCATTTCTGATTATTAAGCGATGATCGAATAATAGGGATGCCACTAATAAAATTTTCAACTGGTTTATTCGGTTTTGTTGTAATGAAAATTTTTCCCTACGCGATTACTACAATATTATAATCGGCCCGCCCGAATTTAGACCTTCCTTGCATTTTTATTTTTTGTTAAAGTTGTGTTACGTCCCATAACGTTAGATTTAAATTTTAGGTACATAGATTTTGTAGAAGTATATACAATTTTGTCTAAATCGATTCAGATTCAAATTCATGCGTATGGGAATATAAACCTTTATATAGCTCGCAACAAATTTATCAATAATTTTGGTCCACAAATACATATACTGTTGGTATCTTCTCATATTATGATGGGTATTTATATCATTATTTTTTTTATTAAACATTGTCCTAAAATTGAAATATAGAGTCCAATTGGCATCTAATGTGAAATTAAGACCTTTTTTAAAGACATAAATAAATAGGATACTTTATATCGATCCACTTACGGTACCCCCACAATAGAACTACAAATTATTGGTATTAAAATGAGATTTAGTTATATTACCCGGAGTCGACTCCGGAGTCGGAGTCGAGCTGATGAAAAATGCTGGAGTCGGAGTCGGAGTCGAGCAAAATTGGCTCGACTCCACAGCCCTGGTTCTAGTGCACTAAAAAAATCATTCAAGAATTGAAAAATGTTCAAGTCTATTCCAAATTCACAAAATTTTGCTAGTTCCGGAAAATGCGTGAATTCGTATGGAATTGAAAATTCCAACATTTCTATTCAACAAAATGTCTCATGTCATAGAGATTTGTAATGTTTGGAACACGATATCGAATTCGGAACACTTCTCTTCAGTAGACTGTGTCGAAATGGCGCCGCTCTAATAAAATTTGATAATTAATTTACAAGGACATTATTTCTAGACTTTACATAAAATAAAGCATTGATAAGAATGTTTTGTACAAGTATTACGATACCTTGGAAAAATTAATTAATTTAACTTGCATTCGCAGGGACACGTCCCTAGATTTGAATTGATCCAAATAATTTTAAATTGAAATATCTTTAATCACAAAAGTGATAGTATCAATTAAAAAATTAATTTGGAGTCAATTAAACAACTAATTGATCCAAATAAAAAATTAATTGATGCTATTAATTTTTGTGATTGATTTCAATTAAAAACTTTGTTGAAGCAAATAAATTTTTAATTGAATATTTTTTAAACCTTAATTAAGACTTTAGTTAGAAAAATTTTCAAGAATTCTTTTCTATGTATTTGCAATATTATATGTTATGATCTCTCCTACCAACGCCAATTTTTTTGAATTATAAGTCTTCATCGAATTGTAAATGTGTCGGATTTTAAATGCTTTAGGTATTTAGAAAGTTACTACTTCTTTAATAAGGAAGATCCTACACTGAAAAAAATATTGACTTAATATGGAAGATTAAACTTTTAAAGATATTGAAATTTTGTCAATATTTTACTTTTATGGAAAATTTTGTCAAAATTTTATTTATATAGAAAATTTAATTTCTATAGAAAATTTTGTCAAAATTTTATTTCTATAGAAATTTTGTCAAAATTTTATTTCTGTATAGAAAATGTTGTCAAAATTTTATTTCTATAGAAGATTTTTTAAAAATTTTATTTCTATAGAAAATTTGGCAAATTTTTTTATTTCTATAGAAAATTTGTCAAAAATTTATTTCTATAAAAAATTTGGTCAAAATTTTATTTTTATAGAAAATTTGGTCAAATTTTATTTTTTTAGGAAATTGAATCCTATAGGAATACATCTTAATTAGAGAGGAATATTTTGCAAAATCTACCAAAACATCAAGAATTCTACCAGTCTACTAAACATTAAAAAATATACTATAACAAGTTGGCTGATAAGTCCCCGGTCTAACAAAGAAAAACAAATTTGTCAAAATTCGTTTTTATTATTCAACATAGTTCCCTGCAAGAGCGATACAACGATTATAACGACCTTCCAATTTTTTGATACCATTTTGGTAGAACTCCTTCGGTTTTGCCTCAAAATAGGCCTCAGTTTCGGCGATCACCCCTTCATTGCAGCCAAATTGTTTCCCTGCGAGCATCTTTTGAGGTCTGAGAACAAGAAAAAGTCGCAGGGGGCCAGATCTGGTGAATACGGTGGGTGGGGAAGGAATTCGAAGCCCAATTCATGATTTTTTGCCATCGTTCTTATGACTTGTGGCACGGTGCGTTGTCTTGGTGGAACAACACTTTTTATACTCACCACCATAGGATGGGGGTCTATTAACTTTGTCATTCCGTTTGTAACACATCGAAATATTGCTCTAAGACCCCATAAAGTATATATATTCTGGGTCGTGGTAAAATTCTGAGTCGATCTGAAACTTGAAACTTATCACAAACAGTTGTTATTGATGTAGGTCGGATGGTATTGCAAATGGGCCATATCGCTCCACTTTTACGTATAGCCCCCATATAAACGGACCCCAAAATTTGGCTTGCGAGGCCTCTGAGAGAAGCAAATTTCATTCGATCCGGCTGAAATTTGGTACATGGTGTTAGTATATGGTCTCTAACAACCATGCTAAAATTGGTCCACATCGGTCCATAATTATATATAGCCCCCATATAAACCGATCCCCCGATTTGGCTTGTGGAGCCTTTTGGAAGACCAAAATTCATTCAGTTGAAATTTGGTACGTGGTGTTAATATATGGCCTCAAACTCCCATGCAAAAGTTGGTCGATATCGGTCCATAAGTATATATAGGCCCCATATAAACCGATCCCCAGATTTGACCTCCGGAGCCCCTTGGAAGAGCAAAATTCTTCCCATTCGGTTGAAATTTGGTACGTGATGTTAGTATATGGTATCCAACAACTATGCAGGAATAGCTCCCATATAAACCGATCCCCAGATTTGACCTCCGGTGCCTTTTGGAGAACAAAAATCCGATCTGGTTGAAATTTGGTACGTGGTGGTAGTATATGATATTTAACAACCATGCCAAAAGTGGTCCATATCAGTCCATAATCATATATAGCCCCCATATAAACCAATCCAGAGATTTGGTTTTGGAGCCTCTTGGAGGAGCAAATTTCATCCGAGTGAGTTGAAATTTGGTACATTGTGCTAGTATATGGCCGTTAACAACCATGTCCATATCGGTCTATAGTTATATATAGCCCTCAGATAAATCGATCCCCAATCACACAAAAATTGGTCCATATCAAGTTCATAATTGTAATAGCCCCCATATAAGCGACCAATATATTTCAATTCTGGCTCTCTACGTACCGTGCAAAAAGTCCATATCGATTCGTAATTATTTGTAGACTTCACTATACATAACTTTTTGTCTAATATATACCACGTATGGACTAACTCACAATTTTGAAAACGATGTTAAGAAGGTTTAAGATACCACAACCCAAGTAATTCGATTGTGAATGACAGTCTTTCGTAGAAGTTTCTACGCAATCCATGGTGGAGGGTACATAATATTCGGCCTGGCCAAACTTACGGCCGTATATACTTGTTTCTTCTTCATATGGGGCCGTTTTGCCGCGATTTCGACCTTCAAACGCTCCAATAACGCCATATAATAGTCACTGTTGATGGTTTTTTCCCTTCTAAAGATAATCGATAAAAAAATATTCCATGAGCATCCAAAAAAAAACAGAGGCTATTACTTTGTCAGCGGACTTTTGAGCCTTTCCACGCTTCGGAGACGGTTCACCGGTCGCTGTCCACTCAGCCGACTGTCGATTGGACTCAGGAGTGTAGTGATGGAGCCATGTTTCATCCATTGTCACATATCGACGGAAAAACTCGGATGTTTTACGAGTTAACAGCTGCACACGCCGCTCAGAATCATCAACACGTTGTTGTTTTTGAATTTTGTGAATTTTGCATACCAATCAATTATTGTTGATTTCCCTGGGGCAGAGTCCGGAAACTCATTATCAAGCCAAGTTTTTGCTTCCATCGTATTTTTTTCCTTTCAGAAAACAGTATTTTATCAAATCACGAAATTCCTTTTTTCCAGTTTTTCACAATAACAAAAGTTGCTTCACAAAAGACGCTCTATCTCACAAACTAATTGACTTACAGACGTTAAATTTTGACACGAATCATTTGAAAGTTGGTACTATATAAAAATAATATGCATTTAATACTAGCGACGCCATCTATGTGTCAGACCGGAGACTTATCAGTTGGTAGAATTCTAACAACTATGATAACCGTGGATCCGACAGGATCAACTTTTTTGACGGCCAAATGGTTTGTTATTGAATGTTTGTTAGTTCCATTAATGCTTAAGATTGTCTCAATCTCACGGTAGGTTACATATCAGTTGGCATCAATGGTTTCCGGAACAACAATTGATTTTTTACCTCCTTCACGAAATTCGTTTTGGATCGATATGAAACTCTGGCCTCTGGCAATATAAGTTCATATCGGATGAACGATATATATGGGAGCTATTCTAAAATCAACAGCTATTGTCTTTCAGCCGAAATAAGATCGTACGCCAAATTTTAGGATTTAAACTGCGAGCTTTACTTTACCCACAAAAAAATCATAAACCGACAGATAGCGGACAGATGGACAGTCTGGCGAACATCACTTAGTCGTCTCAGAATTTAATTCTAAGACGATCGGAATACTAAACGATGGATATCACACTGGTCATTCTTTGTGTTACATACAAATGTGCAAATTTATAATACCCTGTACCACAGCAATTCGATTCGATTGTGTATTTTGAGGGTTAGTGTTAGAGAGTTAAATTACTAAAGGTACGCTCAAAATACACTAAAATAATTTTTACCCAGTACCAAGAGTTTTCTCCATTTTTATCGTATTTGAATTTGATTTCGAGCCATAATAAGCGAAGAAAAAACGGATGCATTAATTTGATCTCCATTCTAGACGCCTAGGGACAATTTTTAACATATTGAAAGCGAAGGATATTTGTATGTCATACACCTGTAAATTGTATCCACAGATCGTCCTTTTTAAAATGCTTGCTGCTACCCGACACTATCGAAAACTAATTATAGCATGATTTAATTCTCTATATCACCTAACAATCCGCGTATGGGCTTAGACACCTATTTTATCATCCACGAATATCTTTAAAAAACTCACTAATGATTCCTCTGAGCCCTTTGTGTAAAAATATTATTGCATTATATTCCAGCTAGTTCTTGAACTTACCTTTATTTTGACATTTTCATTCAATATTATATTGCATGTCAATGTTTTATTAGTCATAGAGACATAGTTTTTCGCTTAAACTTCGTTGGTATATTTGTCATGTTTTGTGTTTTGCTCTCCTTTTTTATTGACATTACATGGAGATTTTTAACAGAAATCTTCCATGTGGACATGATAGAAAATCAGGTCCAAGCTTATTCCACAATGACAAAGAACCTTAAAGGTGTTTTGAGCTCTGGTGAACCCCATGAACAAAAAATCTATAAGAATTTTTAATTATTTGGGTCAATTGAGAAAATGTTGTTGTTTAATTTTATATGCACAAACAAGCGAACGAAAATGTGTATTAGGATGTTTCGGATTTTATTTAGAAACTTTTTTAATTGGTTTCGCATGTAGTGTGATGTGGCTATCTTCCTTTGAGTCATAGAATTTACCCTGCATAAGCCTCCATATTGGGTGAATATTTTTCTAATTTTGCAATTACTCACAACGGACGATACATCCTAGTAAATGAAAATATCGAGATTTTATACAAAGATTTGTTGATCTTGTAACTCGCATGATTCAAACACCCAAAAATATGTCATCTAAGTAACAGCAAAAAACAAAACTCCACTAAACAATCTAACTGCGATAGCAAAAGAATAGCAGAATTATCAAATGTTTCAACTTCAGTTCTGGTTGTTCTGTTTTTGTTGCCTTTTGTTTCTGTTATCTTGGATTAATATCAAAATGAGATTGGACTTTTAATGGACTGTCAATAACATATGCTGTCTTTAATTATTATTAATCTCCAGCAATTACTGTGATCTTTGCCGACCCCCAAACGACCAATCACGACCCAATGACAGATGGATAGACAGACAAACCTGATTCAATCATAATAGAAATCAATCGCCGCATAATGGAACCTGTGACATTAACTGTGTTCGTTTTTTTTTTTTTCAAGGGATTAGGCCAAAAAAAATCAATTGTCACTTGGAATCTCTTCGTTTTGGTTCTTATTTTCGATTATGCGGGAGTTATTCGTGCCATGGTGATGAGTGGTACTGCTAATGCTTTACAGGGGGTTTGGCATATGACCCAGTATTTCCAGCAGGAAATCGAATTAGGTATAAATTGAGGTATATAAAAGGGAGCCGCTGTTGGCAACAGTAACCCATGACATTTCAAGAGAAATAATAAACCAAGCTGTGTCTATAAAGGAAAGTAAAACGAATAAGAATGATGCAAAGTTTTGGACGACAGAAGCTTATAAGATATCTACCATGAATTTCACTACTAAGGCTATGTTATATGCATTGTTTGATTAACTTAAGTTTGGTGACAGGTAGATCTCCCGAAACTAAATAAAGGTTTGCGGCACATTGTTGGAGGAGTAGCTGAGATTTGTACGGACAGTAGATCTTCACCATTATAAGGACCTATATCTGAACAAAATTTATAAACTAAGAATTTTAAGTCTACAATTGAAGTAACATTAAGGCACAGATTTAAAAGCAGTGTAATTGTTATTGCTAAAGCAGGTTGTAACATACAATTCCGATGGTAGTTTCTCTGGGATGGACTTAGGTTTGGCAGACTTGCCTGATATGGACTGAGTGTCAAGTTTTTTCAATGCGCGTAAAATTAAAAGTGATTTGAAATTTTTTGCAAGTTAATTTTTATACCCTCCACCATAGGATGGGGGTTATATTAACTTGGTCATTTCGTTTGTAACACATCGAAATATTGCTCTAAGACCCCATAAAGTATATATATATATATATATATATATATATATATATATATATATATATATATATATATATATATATATATATATATATATATATATATATATATATATATATATATATATATATATATATATATATATATATATATATATATATATATATATATATATATATATATATATATATATATATATATATTATATATATATATATATATATATATATATATATATATATATATATATATATATATATATATATATATATATATATATATATATATATATTATAGGTCGTGGTGGAATTCCGAGTCGATTTGAGCATGTCCGTCCGTCTGTGGAAATCACGCTAACTTCCGAACGAAAGAAGCTATCGACTTGAAACTTGGCATAAGTAGTTGTTATTGATGTAGGTCGGATGGTGTTGCAAATGGGCCGTATCGGACCACTTTTACGTATAGCCCCCATATAAACCGACCCCCAGATTTGGCTTGCAGAGCCGCTTGGAGGACCAAAATTCATCCGATCCGGTTGAAATTTGGTATGTGGTGTTAATATATAGCCTCAAACAGCCATGCAAAAATTGATACATATCGGTCCATAATTATATATAGCCCCCATATAAACCGATCCAGTTGAAATTTGGTACGTGGTGTCAGTATATGGTCTCTAACAACCAAGCAAAAAATTGGTCCATATAGGTCCATAATTATATATAGCTCCCATATAAACCGATTCCCAGATTTGACCTCCGGATACTTATGGATGAGCAAATTTCATCCGATCCGGTAGAAATTTGGTACGTGATGTTAATCTATGGTCTCTAACAACCATGCAAAAATTGGTTCATATCGGTTCATGATTATATAGACCCCATATAAACCGATCCCCAGATTTGAGCCTCTTGGAAGAGCAAATTTAATCCAATCCGGTTGAAATTTGGTACGTGGTGTTAGTATATGGTATCTAACCACCATATACAATTATACATATAAATCGATCCGCAGATTTGACATCCGGAACCTATTGGAGAAGCAAAATTCATCCGATTCGGTTGAAATTTGGTACATTGCGCTAGTATATGGCCGCTAACAGCCATGCAAAAATTGGTCCATATCGGTCTATAGTTATATATAGCCAATGGCCAATCACACAAAAATTGGTCCATATCGCCAAAAATAATCTACCAAAATTTTATTTCTATAGAAAATTTTGGCAAAATTTTATTACATTAGAAAGTTTAAGTCCGATCATCCTGAAATTTGACTTCTTCCAAATTCTATTCTGAATAGTTACTTGTGCCAAATTTGAAGTTAATTGAAGTAAAACTGCGACAGACGGACATGCACGCAATAAAATAGTTCTTTCCTCCCAAACGAAATTTTAGACGAACAAAATTCGTATCTCATTTGCTTTTCGCTATAAGGAAGTGTATTTGGAAAAAAGTATATACTTTTTGTGATGAACTTTTATTCTTTTCCAGGATGTAAAAACAATTTCATAAAAACTAAATAACTCAAAAAAAAACATTGTTTTCTTGCTAATTGCATTTTCCCTCACATCTTTCTCACATCCACGAGGTTTTTTAGTTCTTAACACCTTTTCCTGTAATACAAACAATGTAGAAGAAATTATGCGATTTTATACATTTTTAATTTTTTTTTTACCTTTCGCCTGGACGGAGAATCGAACCGCGGACCATGTACTTTGTAAGCCAACACACTAACCACTGAGCTATGTACCTGTTATGGTCATCAATAGAAAATTATCCATATAAGTTATATTTATATAGCATAGCTTGCGGCGCCCATGAACCGAATAAACAAAGTTTATTTAACAGAAACAAACATTTAGTTTGGCACCGTGGAGCAGTGGTTGGTACGTCCGACTTGCGTGCCAAGGGTCGTGGGTTCGATCCCTGCTTCGACCAAAGTTTTTTTGTTTTTTGTTTTTTTTTTTACATATATTCCAGATATGTTCGGAATATTCCGAAAAAATGTTCAACATTACATTGTACTATATTAAATTTTGAACTGTAAAATGTGTCTTAATAAAGACCTAAAGTCAGAAAAGAACAGAGTTTTTGATATAAACGAAATGGACTGTGTTGTTGTTTCAAAAATAACTTTGTTTATTGAAAAAATAAAAATTTTGTAACAAACGAATTTTTTTGGTGATAAAAGTTAAAAATTTTCGAAGCAATTCAAAAAACTCTAACAAAAGAAAAACGTTTTCGGTACACGTTTTCCAAACGTATTTTTTTTCTTTGCGTGTGGGTACATGTGCGCAGAGACCAGCCCTGAGCATTATTTCCAACCAACACCACGTGTCTATATTGTCTCCTTCTGTGTGTTGAAAATATATGCACAAACTTATAATATCCTGTTCTACAGTCGGCCGTAGGATTGAATCCAGAATTCAATCGATATGAAACATTTTAATTTCATATTCACTTTCACGATAAAAGTCCTTTCTTTTCATGTAATATATTCGTACTTTTTATTAGAAACAAAATCCTAAAAATGTCCAAAGTGCAATTGGACTTTCAATTTCAATGCCAGATCTGATCTGAATCTGATAAGAAATTTTAGACAATGTTGTCTTGCTCCATAGGATGAAGGTATACTAACTTTGTCATTCCATTTTTATAACATCGAAATTGGTCTTTCTAGCGACGTCCGTCTGTCAGTGTTCTTCCGAATGAAACAAACTAGGTCAAATGGTATTGCACATGACTCATGTCGGACCACTTTTATATATAGTCCCCATGCAAGCCTATCCAAAGATTTCACTTATTCCGTCTCCGGAGGACAAATTTAATCATATATTAAATTTGTCCGGAGGACATCATTTAATCATATTAAAAAATCGATCCATATTGATTCATAATGCAGTCGGTTACCACTACAACCTATACTAACTTACTTACGGGACTTATATGCAAGTCGACCATAAATTCTAAGGCTAACAATTTAAAACATATTGAAGGGGCAGTCATCATAAAGCTATCCTCTTACCCATATTTTTATATCAAAACCAAAAGGCAACATTTTCATTAAACCCCATTCCGTACAAGTAAAATGTGAACTTTCCGCAGGTAAAAAATAGGAAGTACTGAAAATCTCCAAATACTAAATAAAATCTCTTCTTCTCCATCAAACAAAAGCACTCATTTACGGCAGTTAAATTAAGTTAACTTAGGGATATTTTGAATACTATCGCTACCTTAAACAGATGTGTACTGTATTTCCCCCACATTACTTCTCCACTCAAAATCACATTTAATAGCCAAAACACGACAGCATTATCATACAATCATAATAGGCCCATAAAAAGTTCAGGATCCTTATAGACTAACTCTTGAAAGCGGCGTTGATGGGACCGTAAGCAGAAGCACTATGCTGACAAAATCAGTAGCCTTTGGATTATTGGCTGATGTTGCTGTTTGTGTATTTTTGGATATCTCGTTGGTTTGTTCGCAAGATACATTGTAAAAATTAGTACAAACTTCTTCCTTTCATATGGAATTGACCGTGTAACATGACATTGATAAACTCGCTATGAAATGAAACTCCACTAAATCTCGGTGGGTTCAATCTATGACCAATGAAACAAAAATAGGCACACTGAATATATGCCTCCTTGCCTCTTGCGCCAACTCACTCTCATACAAAATTTGGATAACATTTCTGTAATAATCAGACGACGAGGATCATGCTGATTATGTTGCAGATGATGAAACAAAAATAGGCACACTGAATATATGCCTCCTTGCCTCTTGCGCCAACTCACTCTCATACAAAATTTGGATAACATTTCTGTAATAATCAGACGACGAGGATCATGCTGATTATGTTGCAGATGATGACGACGGCAATGTTTTTTTTTTTTTTTTGGTGATGGGAAAATTGTTGGCGTAGACTTGAACAAAGTCAACACTAAAGTGTTTGTCCTGGCGATGAGAGAACAACGATGCACAGTGGGATGGATTTTAGAAAAAGTAAGAGCAGAGACAATATTGGGGGATAGCAAAACACGATAGACATTCCACAACGGGTTTTGAATTCTGATGCAGAAAAATTTTGTAAATAAACTGCTCCGTTCGTTAAACTTTCGTTTGCTTCGAGGCGAACTAATCGTCAAAAATCAGTCTTTGATATGTTATTAGAATTATCTTCTCGATGTAATGTTGTTTTGGTCTTCGTTACGAAGTATGCCAGGATTAGAGAACAAAAACAAATATTACTAATTGAAAATCCCTTTATAGTTTTTCAAAATATTCCTCATTCAGATCTATGCACTTTTCCTGCATTTGAACATATTGTCGAAGCTCTTTTGGTCCATACCAGTTCATAATTGTATATAGCCCCCCTATAAAGCGACCAAAGGCAAAAGTTCTTATCTGTTCGATTGGTAAATTGATGTTGAATGACAGTCTTTAGTAGAAGTTTCTGCGCAATCCATGGTGGAGGGTACATAAGATTCGGCCTGGCCGAACTTACGGCCGTATACACCGAAAGAATTTTCTTCGTAAAAAGAACGAAAAATTTCGTTAAAAGTACGAAATTTGTAATTGTTTTACAACCAAAGAAACTTTTCATTAAAAGTACGAAATATTTTGTAGTTTTTACGAAGAAAAGTTCTTCCGAATTTTTCGTAGTTTGTAAGAAAAAAATTCGTACTTTTTATGAAGAATCTTCGTACTTATTATGAAAAAGCTTCGTAAATACTGTTTATGAAACAATTTCATTTTTTATTAAATATTTCGTACTTTTTATGAAAAACTTTCGTAGTTTTTATGAAAAATTCTCGTAATTTTTATGAAACAATTTCGTTTTTTTTTTTTGTGATAATATTTCGTATTTTTAATAAAAAAATTTCTTACTTTTTTCAAAAATTTTCGAATGTTATAGTCGAAAGTGCATTAAGTTGTAGTAACAAGTGCGAAAAATATCATCACTACTTTACATCTTCAGTTTTTGAATAATTTTTAGTTTTATTGCTTAATTTTTATTCATAGCGCGCTATCACTCAAATGAGAAGTAGCATAGACATGCATAAAAAAATAGAATAGAGGTATACATTCAAGCACATTATCAGAGGAAATTTTATGTCGCGAACGGAAATTTTACAACTTCAATGAATCTTCTTCGTTATTTTAAAGAAAATGTTTCGTACTTTTTATGAAGAAATGTTAACGCAGAATGTTTCGTAATATATTCATAAATTCGTAGAAATAATCATAAAATTTGAAGAACGTTTCGTTAAAAGTACGAAGAAAAATTAATGTAGAACATTTCGTATATTCGTAAAATACTCTTCGTAAAATTTACGAAAATGAATGAAAATTTCGTTGTTTTAATGAAGAATTGACGAAGAATACTTAATGAAGAATTCTTCGTAAAATTAATGAAGAGAATTCTTTCGGTGTATACTTTGAAGTATCCGTTATAATTTGGATTTATTAAAATACTGCGAAGAATAAAAATTCCATAAATGAGATCTGTATCGTAATTTTAAAATGACTCTATTTTAAACAAGCCGCATCGCATCGTTGGCTCGAAATCAATACCAAAATCCTTAAACAAAGTAAACATTATTTTGAGTGTACCATTGCTCGCCACCGCGATTCTAGCAGTGTTGCACACCGAAAAAAAGTGAACTGATTTATAGGAAGAATGAACTAACTCGCACGAAAATTGAACTAAATTTTACTCCACATTTTGAGATTTCCAGAAAGCGTTGTTAAAACCAAGAAATTTTAATGCCCTGTTGTATTTTTTAACTGCAGTTCGCGAAATTACATCATCTCATAGAAGAAAAAATTAACTAAAAGTAAAGAAGATAATCATTAGCGCCAAATCATGACAATTTGAACCATATGTTACAGTAACCAGCAAAAAAGCGTCGCCAAAAAAGTAATGGAAATGTTCTTTTTGGATCCAGAAGAGGTGCAAAATTGACGCAGAAGCGATGAATTATCATAGGACGGAAGTCTTCCATTTCAACAGCCGTTGCACTGAATTTGCATCACTTCTTTAGGTGTGATCCGAATTCAATGTTTTGGATGTAAATTAAAATAATTCTGTGATATTTTGTCAAATAAATAATGGATTCTAACGCTTGTTGAAAACGTTTGATCTCAAATATTTTCAAAAATTCACAATTTTTTCAGATTGAATTTAGCATTTTTTCGACAAAATTTAAATGATTTGTACCATTTTATGAATTCTTACTCTGTTTTAACCCTATTTGAAACAGAAAAATTAAAATTACCTATTAGAAGTATGAAAACACCAAGTTATAAAAAATTGAATTAAAAGAACTTCCAGGGTAGTTAAAATAAAGAACATCATTGGGAGTACATCTTCTGGAAGTGCTTTTAAAGTTGTGCCTTTGGAAGAACTTCCAAATTTTTTGCTGGGTAGTTCATTCTTACAATTTTTGGGAATCGTATGAAAATCTTCTTTTGTTTTAGTTCATATTGAACTTATGTGTACGGTCATTGAACTTTATACTCACGTTTAGTTCATAAAATTTTTGAGACATATTTAAAAAAAAGTAAGATTTCATTAAGCTGTGGAAAATTTCGATAAAAATAATAAAATTTAAATACAAGCAAATAAATTTTTTCCAATAAAAATAACTACGGACATTTTTTTCTGTGCATCTTGTACAAAAAATGGGCAAAAAATTTGTAAAACCAACACATATTGAAGAAAATGCTAAAAGCTCCACTAAGCCCCGTATTCACTCATATATATGTTCCGAAGTTGTGCCGCACTGAAAAAAAGCATACTCGGTTCCAAAGATTTTGTCTTTACTTTAAAAAATTTGGTATTGATTCCGAGCCAAAGAAGCGGAGAATACAAGTAAGGATACTTTTAAGACACAATTCTCTTTTAAATTTAGGTTTTGTGTACTTGCTTCTAGGAAGCAAATTTAAATTTTTCGCTTTCTCAGCATTTTTTCTTCATATGCTATCAAAGTCCTTTAAAAACGAGTTAACGGCAACTTTATTTTCCAAATTAGGACTCGACTTCCAGTAGCAAATATGCTATGCTAAAACTCCTTTAAAATAAAGTTTTGAAAAACATGTCCTATATTTGAACGATTTTTCGCTTTGTAGTCAAGATGCAAAAAGACAACAAATTTAAAGACAATTTCATTAAATTTAAAGAATTTTTCTGAATTATTAAAGTCAAGTTGACCTTATAAATTTTATCTTTCATGTTAAGATACCCATTTTTAAGTCAAATCACTTAATTATAAGGACAATACGACTTCATTGAAAAGTTTGTCGACTATTGGACAAGGAAAATAACTTTATTTTTAAGAAATGCGTCTTCTAGGCTAAGCAAAATTTGTATTCGTATTTTAAAGACATGAAATCTTTGACCTCACAACAATATTTTTTTCAGTGCAGAAATGTCACCAGCATTACTGAGGTGGGATAATCCACCGTTGAGGTGGGGGAATCGCACCCACGACTTTGTGTATGCAAGCCGGGCATGCTAACCATTGCACCACGGTGGCTACATCACTGATGTTAGACGAGAAAGAGCCAAAGAATTGCTTCAGTGGAACCAAAGTGTCTAGTTACCGAATTTTGATTTCTCCTATGAGAATACATTCCAAATTTAGACTTATGACATATATGTAGCTCAGTTTAAAAAGTCGTTAGCTAACCTTGTCCTAAAAGTGTTTCTCTATGAAAATGGGAACCAAACTTATAATCTCAAAGAAGAAGGAGATCTTCCATTTGAGACCGTTTTTAAAATAAAAGCATCCCAACTGACTTAACTCTTCGTTAGGAACCCTATTTTTACTCTACACTCTACATTCCCCCAATATGATAAAGCTATAAATGTCACATTGGATTTCCACTTCTAGAAGAAGTCTAATCCCACTGTACCACTGGCAGACAGAAAGTAACAGCAAAAACAAGTGTTTGAACAGCATGTAAGTGATGTTGTTTGCTCTGGTACAATGCAATGAGTGGTGTGAGTGCTCTGGTGTTGTTGCAAGTGTGGGAAAATGTTGCTCGTGCCATCAACTACTGGAAACAAAAATCAACGCATTTCTTGGCATTGCAATGCCAATTTTTTTTTTGTACTGCTATTCATTTGTCCGTCCATCGTTTGAAAATAAACACGGTCAGGGAATTTCTTTTGTGTTCAATATTAGAGGAGGAATGTATTTTTTTCCTATGCGGCTATGTTGGCCGAGAAAAGAAGAAAAAAAGACAAAAACCTCTTTTTGGAAAAACTTATGAATTCCATTAAACAAAATCGTGTCTTTGCCATATTTTGCTAAAATTTTCGTTTCTTTGTCTATTCCTTCCTTTTTGTGGCCTCGTATGATATTACTCCGTTTGGGATTTTTTCGGTGGTTTGTGGCATTACTATGTTGGTGTAATTTCTTACTAAAAAGTTACTGTATTTAACTTGACAAAAATCACACATTAGCAAACAGCACCAACAACACTTTTCTATATCCCCAAGTAGACACCACAAACACCAATTGAAAGTATTAACAGCATCAGCAGTGAACATCTCAAAATTCCCATCTTTAGGACAAATACACATCTTGCTGGGGAGATTGGCTATACAAGACAACGCAATATTATGACATAAGTTGCACGTTTCTGCGCCACAGGATAGCGATTGTTGAATATTTGAAAGATGTCTTTCTGGATGAATATAAAAATGTTTGAAATCCCACAAAAGCAAGTGTTGTGTGGTTGGATTAGGACGATTTTGTTACACCCTTCAAAGAATCTGGCATTAAGCAAAATCTTAAAAAATAGGTTTCCAACAGGAACTTGTTCTACAAACATTCTTATTTAAACAACCCGCAGAAGTTCTTTTGGACAAGTCTTCGATAATGTCACAAGCGAAAAAAGTAAATTTTGGATATTAAACTAGAATTTAATATGAAAAATTATAATATTTATATAAATTGCCTTAAAAATTATTTTCATTAAATTTAGGACACAAATCTTGGATATTTATGTCTGTCATTTCCCTAAAGTAAATAAAAACACTTTTGGACTTAAAGAAATCGTCTTTAAATTGCTGATATATCTTTATATTTAACATAAAGAAGCTTCAAATATAGGCTAAGACTCATTTTGAAGATATTGCATCTTTGGATTAAAGTTGTTGTGGAATAAAGAAAACAGTTTTTACTTTTAAGTATCTGCTATAATTTTCATTAAAAAATTGGCATTTGCTTTTTTACACTGAACACAAATAGTTACGTGATATTAAAGATTACGCAATCTAAATTTTAGGATGCGAAATTTACAAAATATTAAGGACAAATTTTCTTTAAAATAATGAAATTTTAATTACAATAAAGCTTATAATCTTTGCTTTAAAAATTCTTTTCATTAACTTTAGGACATAAATCTTGGAAATTTGTGTCCCTCCGTTAAAGGAAACTTTCCTCAAAGTACAAAAACACATTTTTGATTTAAAGAAATCATCTTTAAATTAGCTGATGTATTTAATCTTTATATTTGAAGCTTCAAATAAGAAGTATTTTGGGAATACTGCATCTTTGGATTAACGTTTTTTGGAAATAATAACACAGTTATAATTTGAATTTATAAACAGTCATTTGCATGTACGTTAATCGATTTATTAATAGTTATATCACAAAAAGAGATTGAAAATTCAATAAAAGAAACTGTATCGTAATTTAAATATTCACAGAAAAAACGTAAACTACAATATGCGAAAAATGAACTATCTCGTGCGAAAATTGAACTAAATTGTATTCCACAGAAAATTTTCCGACATTTTTCGATTTTTAATTACCATTCACGAAATTCATCTTTCTCGAAAAGAAAAAATTTACTAAACATAAAAACAAAAAGCCAGACCGAATCTTATGTACTTCCACCATGGATTGCGTAGAAACTTCTACGAAAGACTGTCACAATTGAATTACTTGGGTTGCGGTATATTAAAACTTCTTCGTTTTCTAAATTGTGAGTTAGTCCAGAATTGAAATATTTGGGTCGCTTATATGGGGGCTATATACAATTATGAACTTGTTATGGACCAATTTTTTTATGGTTGGGGATCGATTTATCTGAGGGCTATATATAACTATAGGCCGATATGGACCTAGTTAGGCATGGTTGTTAACGGCCATATACTAGCACAATGTAACAAATTTCAACTTACTCGGATGAAATTTGCTCCTCCAAGAGGTTCCAAAACCAAATATCGGGATCGGTTTATATTGGGGCTATATATGATTATGGACTGATATGGACCACTTTTGGCATGGCTGTTAAATATAATATACCACCACCACGTACCAAATTTTAACCATATCGGATGAATTTTGCTTCTCCAAAAGGCACCGGAGGTCAAATCTGGGGATCGGTTTATATGGGGGCTATATTTAATTACGGACTGATATGAACCAATTCCTGTATGGTTGTTGGATACCATATCCTGACATCACGTACCAAATTTCAACCGAATCGGATGAATTTTGCTCTTCCAAGGGGCTCCGAAGGTCAAATCTGGGGATCGGTTTATGTGGGGGCTATATATAATTATGGACCGATTTCGACCAATTTTTGCATGGGTGTTTGAGGCCATATATTAACACCATGTACAAAATTTCCGCCGGATCGGGTGAAATTTGCTTCTCTTTGAGGCTCCGCAAGCCAAATCTTGGGATCGGTTTATATGGGGGCTATATATAATTATGGACCGATGTGGACCAATTTTTGCATGATTGTTAGATACAATATACCAACACCACGTACCAAATTTCAGCCGGATCGGATGAAATTTGCTTCTCTTTTAGGCTCCGCAAGCCAAATCGGGGCATCGGTTTATATGGGGGCTATATATAATTATTAACCGATGTGGACCAATTTTTGCATAGTTGTTAGAAACCATATACTAACACTATGTACGAAATTTCAGCCGGATCGGATGAAATCTGCTTCTCTTAGAGCAATCGCAAGCCAAATTTGGGGGTCCGTTTATATGGGGGCTATACGTAAAAGTGGACCGATATGGCCCACTTGCAATACCATCCGACCTACATCAATAACAAGTATATACGGCCGTAAGTTCGGCCAGGCCGAAGCTTATGTACCCTCCATCATGGATTGCGTAGAAAGTTCTTCTAAACACTGCCATCCAGAATCGAATTACTTAAGTTGCGGTAACGCTTGCCGATGGCAAGGTATCTTAAAACCTCCTAACACCATCTTCTAAATTGTATGTAAGTCCATACGTGGTATATATTAAATAAAAAAAGATCGATCCAATACGTATATAATTCAGTTTGACAAAGTAGACATAAAATTTTGACAAAATTTTCTACAGAAATAAAATTTTAACAAAATTTTCTATAGAAATAAAATTTTAACAAAATTTTCTATAGAAATAAACTTTTGACAAAATTTTCTATAGAAATAAAATCTTGGTAGATTATTTTTGGCTTGAGTGGCAACCATGATTATGAACCGAATAAAATTTGAACAAAATTTTCTATAGAAATAAAATTTTGACAAAATTTTCTATAGAAATAAAATTTTGACAATGATGAAAATTTTATTATGAACCAAATAAAAATTTAACAAAATTTTATCTAGAAATAAAATTTTTACAAAATTTTCTATAGAAATTTAAAAAATTTTTAAAATTTTGGTAGATTATTTTTGGCTCTAGTGGCAACCATGATTATGAACCGATATGGACCAATTTTTGTGTGATTGGACCAATTTTGGTATGGTTGTTAGAGACCATATACTAACACCACGTTCCTAATTTGAACCGGGTCGGATGAATTTTGCTCCTCCAAGAGGCTCCGGAGGTCAAATCTGGAGAACGTTTTATATGGGGGCTATTTATAATTATGGACCGATATGGACCAATTCTGGCACGGTTGTTAAAGATCATGTTCCAAATTACAACCGGATTGGATGAAATTTGCTTCTCTTGGAGAATTCGCAAGCCAAATCTGGGGATCGGTTTATATGGGGGCTATACATAATTATGAACCGATGTGGACCAATTTTTGCATGGTTGTTAGAGACCATATACCAATATCATGTACCAAATTTCAGGCGGATCGGATGAAATTTGCTTCTCATGAGGCTCCGCAACCCAAATCTTGGGATCGGTTTATATGGGCGCTATATATAATTATGGACCGATGTGGACCAATTTTTGCATGATTGTTAGAGACTGTATACCAACACCATGTACCAAATTTCAGCCGGATCGGATGAAATTTTCTTCTC
Organism: Haematobia irritans; assembly: GCF_050003625.1. Taxonomy (NCBI): domain Eukaryota; kingdom Metazoa; phylum Arthropoda; class Insecta; order Diptera; family Muscidae; genus Haematobia; species Haematobia irritans. The sequence continues at coordinate 135,512,070 of NC_134398.1, read as the reverse complement.
TTTGAGGCTCCGCAAGCCAAATCTGGGGATCGGTTTATATGGGGGCTATATATAATTATGAACCGATGTGAACCAATTTTTGCACGGTTGTTAGAGGCCATATACCAACACCATGTACCAAATTTCAGCCGGATCGGATGAAATATGCTTCTGTTAGAAGATCCACAAGCCAAATCTGAGGGTCCCTTTATATGGGGGCTATACGTAAAAGTGGACCGATATGGCCCATTTTCAATACCATTCGACCTACATCGATAACAACTACTTGTGCCAAGTTTCAAGTCTATAGCTTGTTTCGTTCGGAAGTTAGCGTGATTTTAGCAGACGGACGGACGGACGGACATGCTCAGATCGACTCAGAATTTCACCACGACCCAGAATATATACTTTATGGGGCCTTAGAGCTTTATTTCGATGTGTTACAAACGGAATGACAAAGTTAATATACCTCCATCCTATGGTGGAGGGTATAAAAACATTTTTGGATTTAAGGAAATCGTCTTTAAATTGCTGAAATATCTTTATGTTTAAGATAAAGAAGCTTCAAATGTAGGCTAGGACTCATTTTGAAGATATTGCATCTTTGGATTAAAGTTGTTGTCGAATAAAGAAAACAGTTTTTACTTTTACGTATCTGCTATAATTTTCATTAATAAACTGGCATTTGCTTTATTACATTGAAAAAAAAAATAGTTACGTTATATTTAAGATTACGCAATCTAATTTTAGGATGCGAAATTTACAAAATATTAAGGACAAATTTTCTTTAAAATAATGAAATTTTAATTAAAAAAAAGCTTATAATCTTTGCTTTAAAATTCTTTTCATTAACTTTAGGACATAAATCTTGGAAATTTGTGTCCCTCCGTTAAAGTCGGAGGAAACCAAGGAAACTTTCCTCAAAGTACAAAAACACATTTTTGATTTAAAGAAATCGTCTTTAAATTAGCTGATGTATTTAATCTTTATATTTGAGATAAAGAAGCTTCAAATAAGAAGTATTTTGGGAATACTGCATCTTTGGATTAACGTTTTTTTTTTTTTTTTTTTTTTTTTTTTTTTTAAATAATAACACAGTTATAATTTGGATTTATAAACTGGCTTTTGCATGTACGTTAATCGATTTATTAATATATCACAAAAAGAGATTGAAAAATCGATAAAAGAAACAGTACACTCAAAAAAAGTTTACTTGGATCCAAAGATTTTAACCTTCCCTTAAGGATTTTGGTATTGATTCCGAGACACAGATGCGACATCTTTGACGGACCAAAATAAAGACTTCTTTGACGGACCTTTAAATCAAGGATAAATAAAATTAAAATTAGATACAGATCTCATTCATCGAATTTTTATCCTCTTTTTGCAATATATTAATAAAGGTTTTTATGTACAAACAAATTCCAAATTAAAATCCAAATTATGACAGGTACTTCAAAGCAAAAACAGTTTTATTAATGTTAAAAAAACTTTAAGCCAAAGATGCAAATCCTTAAAATAAGTCTTATCCTATATTTGAAGCGATTTTATCTTAAATTTAAAAACGCAATATGTCTGTTGAATTAAAGACGATTTCTTGCCTTACTTCAAAAATCTACAACTTTAGCAGAGAGACGGAAAATTTCAAGATTTGTGTCCTAAATTTAATAAAAAAAAAATTTGAAGCAAGGATTATAATCTTTCATTTTATTAAAATGTCATTATTTTAATGAATTTTGTTCTTAACTTTGGGTAAATTTCGATTCCTAAAATTAAAGTTGCATAATCTCATATATATTAGGTCAATATTTTTTTCAGTGTATCGTATTTTACATATTCACAGAAAACAAGTAAACTACATTATCCGAAAAATTAACTATCTCCTGCGAAAATTGAACTAAATTGCACTGAAAAAAAGCATACTCGGTTCCAAAGATTTGGTCTTTACTTTAAAAAATGTGGTATTGATTCCGAGCCAAAGAAGCGGAGAATACAAGTAAGGATACTTTTAGGACACAATTCTCTTTTACATTTAGGTTTTGTGTACTTGCTTGTAGGAGGCAAATTTTAATTTTTCGCTTTCTCAGCTTTTTTTAATCATATGCTATCAAAGTCCTTTAAAAACGAGTTAACGGCAACTTTATTTTCCAAATTAAGACTCGACTTTCAGTAGAAATTATGCTATGTTTGAAGGAAAAAACTTCTTTAAAATAAAATTTTGAAAAAACATGTCCTATATTTGAACGATTTTTTGCTTTGTAGTCAAGATGCATAAAGACAACAAATTTAAAGACAATTTCATTAAATTTAAAGAATTTTTCTGAATTATTACAGTCAAGTTGACCTTATAAATTTTTTCTTTCATGTTAAGATACCCATTTTTAAGTCAAATCACTTAATAATAAGGACAATACGACTTCATTGAAAAGTTTATCGACTTTTGGACAAGGAAAATAACTTTATTTTGGAGAAATGCGTCTTCTATGCTAAGCAAAATTTGTATTCGTATTTTAAAGACATGAAATCTTTGACCTCACGACAATATTTTTTCAGTGTGTATTCCAACGAAAAATTTAGGACATTTTTCGATTTTAAATTACCATTTACGAAATTCATCTTTCTCGAAAAGAAAAAATTAACTAAAAAGAATAAAAAATCTTAAGCGTCAGATCATTCCCATTTTAACCACGCTGTAGTTCATTCTTACAATTTTTAAGAAGTGTAAGAAAAACTTCTTCTGGCAATTTTACTGCCATTTAGTTCATAAAATTTTTGATACATACTTGGAATAAAGAAAAAATCGTTGGGCTGGTGAAAATTTCTTACAAAATTTCAAAAATGAACTAAAACAAAATAAAAGTTTTGCAATAAATATTAGTTCACTTTAGCATCAGTTTTACAACAGACTTTTTTATGTTATTGATCCTAGAGTTAATACAAGATAGGTCCCTTAAACATGTCTTTATATTAAAGAAATCGCATCTATGGCTCGGTATCAATACCAAAATCCTGACTAGAAGATCAAAATCTTTGAATAAAACATTTTTTGAGTGTAGTTATGATAAAACATAATTCCGCACAGGGCTTGATTCAAATGGTACACTTCTCGAAGGCTTTGTTTGGTTTCTAGAGGAATCTTAAACTTCGTATCTACCATAGGATTATACTTATATTACTCGAATGAACACGAGTAAAATGGAGGTGATTTGGATGATCAGTACAACATTTATCTCCTCAAGAAATGAAATCGGGAGACCCGTGTATATAAAGGCTATATAAAACCTCATGCTGATATAAACCCAATTTGCTACCTATTTGTGGGCCCAAAACAAGAAGTTTAATCAGGAGATTGGTCCATACACGCAGAGAAGAAATACGAACACCTCCCACAGCAAAATGTTAATTTTGCCACACAAATATTGTTTTCTCCCCAAACATAATTTTTTTATGATTGACGAGACAAAGATGGCTGTGACAAAGATATTACATGCTCTCCATCCAAAAATAACATATTGCTCTAGGAGATGATCATATTCCTTCAAAGTCAAGTTGACCTTAGTCAAACAAAATTTTCTGTCATGTAAAGATACATAGTTTTAAGTCGAATCACTTAACTATATGGATAAACGACTTCATTGAAAACTTTATCGATGTCTGTACTGCTTTATATCAGAGAAATGATTCTTCTCTGCTAAGTATAGTTCGCATTCGTATTTTAAATACATGAAATTGAAACCTTTCACATGTAGTTGTTATTAATGTAGGTCAGATGATATTACAAATGGGCCATATCGAACCACCGGATTTCATTTAAAATTATAATACTAATACAAAAAAATTAAAAATAAAATAAAATATACTTGCAAATATACTATCGCAAATTCCAATTTTTGCCAATTTCCATATTTAAAAATTAAGTACGCCTATAGAAGATTACTTTTTGGATGTACTGTAAAAGTAATGACTTAGGAAGAACGTCCAAATTATTTTACTGTGAAGTTGGGGATCCAATTACTTTTTTGAAAGATAAACTTTGGTGGGTTACCTATACATAAAACCATTAACCCTTTTACTACCGATGTCCGCCTGGGAGGACATGACTTTGAGCGTCGATTGTACATTGTCCTTGTATGTTTTGTTTAAATTTTTTGTTGGAGTATGTTAAGGGGGTCCATCTAATATTAATTTACTGGTTGTATATAGTCGAACATGTGTTTCGTCAATTTTATGCAAGTTTTTTCTATGGAAAAAGTGAAATACCCTTTTTTTGTCATTTCTTATATTGCCCTTGAGCAATTAAGGTGGCCTATTTATACTATACAATTGAGAGGAAATATTATTTAACTAAAGGACATTAAAAAAATGAAAATTGGGTGTATGATATATACAGTGTAAGTCGATTAAGTCATATCCTCTATAGTGGACAATTGTAGCTAAAGGTTGCAAAATTTATACAACCGTTTAAATAGTATTAGACATAAAATGTTATGTGGAATGGCAAAATTCGAAATTATTATAAGAAAGAGATTGCATGAGGCTCTGTAAATCTCATAACATTTGGAAAAATATTTTCACGACTTTGAGATTTCAAGGAACTCCACCCAATTTTAGTGAAAATGATTCAAGCACCGTTGAACTCGTAAACCAGAACTCGGTTATTCAGGAAACAAGCAATTCTATCGATGGTTACATATCATATCGTGTATTATAATCACGCTTACAGAGATGGGGTTCAATTAAATGCTGAAGAACATAGCACAAAACATAAATTGCTTAGTAAAATTAAAATTTGGGAAACATGCACTGAAAAAAAAAGCATGCCCGGTTCCAAAGATTTTGTCTTTACTTTAAAAATGTTGGTATTGATTCCAAGCCAAAGAAGCGGAGAATACAAGTAAGGATACTTTTCAGACACTATTCTCTTTTAAATTTGGGTTTTGTGTACTTGCTTCTAGGAAGCAAATTTTAATTTTTCGCTTTTTCAGCTTTTTTTCTTCATATGCTATCAAAGTCCTTAAAAACGAGTTAACGACAACTTTATTTTCCAAATTAAGACTTGACTTCCAGTAGAAATTATGGTCTGTTTCAAGTAATAAACGTCTTTAAAATGAAGTGTTGAAAAATATGTCCTATATTTGAACGATTTTTTGCTTTGTAGTCAAGATGCAAAAAGGCAACAAATTTAAAGACAATTTCATTAAATGTAAAGATTTTTTCTGAGTTATTAAAGTCAAGTTGACCTTAGCCCAAACATTTTTTCTTTCATGTTATGATACCCATTTTTAAGTAAAATCACTTAATTATAAGGATAATACGACTTCATTGAAAAGTTTATTGACTTTGGACAAGGAAAAAAACATTATGGTAGAGAATAGCGTCTTCCGTGCTAAGCAAAATTTGCATTCGTATTTTAAAGACATGAAATCTTTGACCTCACGACAATATTTTTTTCAGTGTGGCTACATTTTAGAAGTCAGGTTATGAAGTCAGCCTATAAGTTTCTATAAGTATTTTGGAAAAGAAAAATATTGTTATTGACAATGTTACTTATTTTCTAAACAATATCTACATACTATTATTTTCCAAAATACACGCAAAAAACAATAAACCAAATTTTTTTTAACAGAATTGAAGGTCACATATTAAAAAGTGTTTAGTACACTCAAAAGAAAGTTTACTGAGTCCAAAGATTTTGACCTTCCTTTAAGGATTTTGGTATTGATTCCGAGCCAAAGATGCGGATTGTTTAAATAAGGAAATTTTTTTGCGACCTATCTGGCTTTAATTCTAGGATCTATAAAATTAAAATTAGGATAAAGATCTCATTTATAGAATTTTCATTCTATTTTTCCGGTATATTAATAAAGCTATTCACGTACAAACAAATGCCAGTTTAAAAATCCAAATTATGACGGATATTTCGAAGTAAAAAATGTTTTCTTAATGCCAAAAAAACTTTAAACCAAAGATGCTAAATCCCCAAAATATGTCTTAGCCTATATTTGAAGCGTTTTCATCTTAAATTTAAAGATTCAACATTTCAGTTAATTTAAGGACAATTTCTTTAAATCACAAATGTGTTTCTTTACTTTAAGGAAAATTAGCCTTAGTTCAAAGAAATGCGACTTTAACGGAGGGAAGCAAATTTACAAAATTTGTGACCTAAATTTAATGGAGAAAAATTTTAAAGCAAAGATTACAAATTTTATTTTAATTAAAATTTCATTATTTTAAATAAATTTGCCCTTAATATTTTGTAAATTTCACATTCTAAAATTTAGGTTGGGCAATCTTTAATATCACGTAAATATTTTTTTCAGTGTATATTTAGGTGAATTGACTCCTTTGACAACCAGTGTCCACCTAGGAGGACATCTTACTACATCCATGTTTACATAACTGTACTTCCAAAATTTGTTTTGTACTCTATATCACTAGAATAAACTAGTTTTGAAAAAAAAATAATTTTGCAATGGCTACTTTTAATTCGGTAGTGAAAGGGTTAAATTCTTGATAGTGATCATATTACATTACTAGCAACTAGGTTCACTAGGGAAACAAACCAATCAATATTCCAATAATACCAACATGTATACCATACTGAACATTTCCAAGTGTTTTGGAAATCTAGCTGGAAAAACTATCAAAATTCTGTTTACGATTTTAAGCCGTGTTCAAAAGTAGCCTGTGGGAGAGAGAAAAAGTGTTAAAAATAAAAAAGATTTTAACACTGTAAAGTTACTGGGGCATCACTTACAAACCAACCAAACGATAAGTGATAAAATATACAAAACAAGTATAAATTGACACTTAATGTTTTTGTGTTTTTTTTTTTGCTGGCAAGTTTTCCAAAATGTCTGATATTCTTCCATTTGATTTTTTGTTTTGTTTGTTTCCTGATGATGGAGAAAACCATTAAACGTGACCAGGATTTATGATGTTTTATTACACTTCTTCAGAATAAAAGCTCACAGAAATGAATTGTCATGTATATCTAGAATTGGGGTTCTTCAAAATTCTCATATTTGTGATACTTTAAAGAAATCCTAGGTCTTATAGGGCAAATTTTGAAATGCAATATAAATTAAATTGGGAAAATTCTGATAAACTGATTAGCAAAAAGAAGTGTTTTTTGAATCATCAGGTCATTTGGTACACTAAAAAAATACTTACGTGATATATGCTCGTTTTCTTTTAAAACTGGGACTATTCCAAAGGGGATCGTATCGGAGGGAGGAAGATGGAAATATCATATCGAACAAGTAAGTAAAGTAGAAAGTCGGGCGGGGCCTACTATATCATACCCTAAACCACCCTTACTGAATTAGTAATCATAAGCATTTGTGGGGTAACATTGATATAGGTCTTGGAGATAAACCGCAGTTGCATATTTAAGAAAATTAAGCGGTACAGGTTTATGGGTGCTTTGTCTCAATCTGACTATAGCTCATATTACAAATTATGTTGAGTGAAAATGTCCCTACATTGTGGCCCTATGTCCCTACAAGACGCTAAATATTAGAAAAAAACTACATATAGGGAATTTCCCCTACTTCTAGCAACACTGACTGTAGTTGATATTGCACCTACGGAGTTAGTATGCCACTAATATTGAGTCCATTATAAAAAAAGGGAAAATCGTTCCATTGGTGTGGGTAATAAATCCAAATTTGTAAAAATCGAGCAATATTCTTATGTAAGAGTTACAAGTACGTATAAATACGATCGGCTAGTACATCAAAATTTGAAATTTGAGTAACATTGGTTAATAAATAAGAGTCTTATGGCCAAATTTGGGAAAATCGAGCGATGCATATATATGGAAGCTATATGTAAGTCTGAACCAATTTGCATAATATTTTGCGGGTAATACAACAAAAGGTTACCTTGTGCAAAATTTGAGTACGATCAGTTAAGAAATGAGGCCTCTATGGTCAAATATAAGGTCCCTAACAACCAAATTTTTCAAAATCGTATACATATATGGTAGCTATACTACATCTGAACCGATTTCGATGAAATTGTGCACATACCGTTAGTACTATAGAGCACTGGATCTTGCCAACTTTGAGTAAGATCGGTTAAAAAATAAGGGTTCTATGGCCAATTTGGGAAAATCGGGCTATACATATATATGGGAGCTATATCTCAATCTGAACCGATTTCGATGAAATTTTGTACATACAGTTAGTGCTATAGAAGATTACACTATGCCAATTTTGAGTAAGATCGGTTGATAAATAAGGATTTTATGGCCAAATTTAGAAAAATCGGGCGGTACATATAGATGGGAGCTATAGCTAAATCTGAACCGATTTTAATGAAATTTTGCAGATTTGCAGGGCGATGAAAAAGATTATTTTTTGCCAAATTTTGTGACGATCCGTTTGTAAAAAAGCGCAACGTAACCACGTTTGTCTAAATCGGGCGACACATATATATGGGAGCTATATTTAAATTTGATCCGATTTCTTCCAAATTCAATAGCGTTCGTCCTTGTGCCCAAAAAACTACCTGTACCAAATTTCATCAAAATCGGTTAATACTTGCGACCGGAATCCTGTGAACAACAAATACATGGACAGACGGACGGGTGGCCGGACACCAAGCGCTAGATCGACTCAGGAGGTGATTCTGAGTCGATCGGTATATATTTATGGGGTCTAAAATCAATATTTCTGGTAGGCACATTTTTTGGCAGATCAAACTTAAAGGGTGGTTAAATTGTAAGGGCCGATGTTGAATGTGAACCACAGCTAAACGCCAAGTTTTTTTCCGAATTTTATTTGACATTTCTCTATTTCAGACTTACTCAATTTGAACCATGGAGAGATACACAATCCAACAACGTGTTAAAGTTATCCAGACTTATTATGAAAATGGGCGTTCAAATCAAAATGCATATCGTGCACCTTCATCTTCAGTGATGAGGCACATTTTTACCTCAGTGGATTCGTCAATAAATAGAATTGCCGCATTTGGGCGAATGAGAATCCAAGAGTGATTGTCGAAAAACCAATGCACCCACAAAGAGTGACTGTTTGGTGCGGTTTATGGGCTGGCGGCATCATCGGGCCGTATTTTTTCCAAAATGAGGCCGGTCAGGCAGTTACTGTGAATGGTGTTCGGTATCGTGAGATGCTAACGAACTTTTTATGGTCCGAATTGGAAGATATGGATGTGGACGATATGTGGTTTCAGCAGGACGGTGCCACTTGCCAAACAGCTAACGAAACAATTGCTCCTTTGCGCAACAAATTCAATGGCCGTGTTATCTCACGTAATGGCGATGTCAATTGGCCGCCAAGATCATGTGATTTGACACCGTTGGACTTTTTTCTTTGGGGTTATTTGAAAGAAAAGGTGTACGTCGATAAGCCATCAACAATTCAAGAGCTAAAGGATGAGATAATTCGGCACATTAACGGCATAGAACCTCCATTATGCCTCGGCGTCATCGAAAATTTGGACCATCGGATGAAGGTGTGCCACCGAGGTCGCGGCGCCCATTTGGCCGATATTTTGTTCCATAAATAATTGAGTAATACCAATATATCATAATAAAATAAAATTACAATAATCTCCTAAATAGTTTGCGTTTTGCTCAAAATCAACATCGGCACTATACCACTATCCCAAACTGAGACATGAAACGGATATATGGTAATCGTGCTTTTAATTCTTCAAAAAATTCAGAACGGATTCAATTCAAAGTAGTACAAATCACAGAAATTATTTTGTACGTCCTCGTTTGTTAATGAAAATTAAATTTTCCAAACTTAATATTTGAAATTTAAAAACTTCTATATTTCCTTACTGAAAATTAGGTGCACTCAAAAAAAAGTGAACTCTCTATTTCACTAAAGCCAATTTAACTTTATTTTAGTTAATGGAATTATTATGTTTGGAGAAAGTTTTCTCTACTCTAATAATTTTTTGCGTACGTTAGTTAAATTAACTAAAACCGAGGAAAAAATATACACAAATGAAGGATAAAGATTAACTAAATTCGTGTCTTCCACAAAATAGTTCAATATTTCTTTAAATTTGTAAATTTTACTACAAATGCGTCCATCATGAACTTCGTATGTCACTAAAGACATTCTTGCAATTTTGAACTCCAATTTTTTCTTCTAACTACAAAATTTTCTTTAACAAGTGAAAAAACTTAATTATGTCTAATAAATGTTCTTGAATTTGTCGAAAAATATTTATGTATTTTTATGACATCGGCGTGATGCCAGCGTTTGTTATACTGTTTAGTTAAAATTTTCTAAAAATATTCAAAATTTTCAAAATTAACCGAAATTTTTCTTCCTGGTGGGTTTACTGTTTTTTCAGTGTGAAAGTATATTATACTGAAGTGGTTCGGAATACTAAACCATGGAAACTATGTTCAAAATTAATTAAATCGTCTTTTAATTTGTTGACTATTTGCTTCTTGCATCTTGGCTGCAAGGCTAAAATTGTTCGATGTTTCTTAAAACTTTATTTTAATTTCGTATTTTACTTAACACATAACACAATTTTTGTTTGTAGTCGAGTCTGAATTTGGAAATTAAGGTAGTCGTTAACGCGTTTTAATGGTCTTTGATAGCACAAAAAGCGGAAAAAATAAAAATTTCTTTCCTAGAATAAAATACGAAAAACTCGAATTTTAAAGAGTCTTAAAAGTATCCTTATTTCAGTTCTCGGCTTCTTTGCCTTGTAATCAATACCAAACTCATTGGCGAAAATACAAAATCTAGGCCCAATAAAGTATATGATCACTCTGTTGAAATCAGGCAAATTTTCGAAATGCCATACAATTCAACAGTGTTACATTCCAACATAAAAAAGATTACCCCAATTATGAATATTTCCCCCATATGAAAATCCAAAAAGAATTAGTGCCGATGGAAAACCCCATTATCAACCTGATGCCATTGGAAGAATATTTATAGTGGTACATAAAGTGGCACTTCATTTGAAGGAAAATACCCCTTTCAGTCAAATTACAATTTCCTATATTTTGTTTCTTCGTCCAAGAGATTGTTTGTATTGGGCTTTTTGGTCATTCCAACGACTAAGCTATCCAGGCAATAAAAAAAAACCTAATAGAGTCATCGATGTCCCAAAATATCCACTTCACTTTGGTCAACCTGATATCCAAGCAAACAGTAAGACGCGCATGCGTCCATGTTTAAGCGTTTGATTTCTCCACTTGAGAGTGGATGCTGTTGTTGTTAAAGCCTTAGCAGGCAGAATTGTATAGAGCTGGAAGTAAAACAAAAATTGTAATATGAAGCCATAGATCACAATTATAACTTCAATTACGCTGACAGTAGCTATGATCTTCATCTTCATTAGTGGAGATTTTGATTATTTTGAATATAACTTTACGACTACTTCATCTATTCCGATTGAATGTTTTTGTTTTTGGCTATTTTTCGTCCGTCACTCTGTCTGTCTGTCTATGGGTCAATTGGTGGGGACTTTATTCCAACAGATGTCCATGATTGTGGCAATGGTCGTTTCGAAGCTGGTGTAATTTTTATATTGGTTAACCTATGGGCTATTTAGTGATTATAATGAATATTTCTGTTAAATGGTCTCAGTTTATAACTTTCGAATACTTTGGGTGATTTTTTGTTTGTGCTCTGGTGCTTCAGTTTTAGATACCTCATCCACCAGCACCATCAAGTATGACTAGACAAAAATAAAAGATGGCTTTTTGTTTTTGGTATGTAAAGCCTTTTGGTTTTTTCTCTTTTTTTCGGTTCCTCGGTTGATTTGCTTATTTGCTCTCGAAGTGAAATGCCCGCATATTTTTCTTTCGTTTGAAATGTTATCGGTATTTGGTCTAATGAGAGGGTTCCCAAAGGGAGTGATTGGAAATTTAAAAGTGAGGTATTTCTTAGAAATCGGTAGGACGCAATTGTAAATGACCTGGCGATACGAGCTAGGTGACAAAGGAAAGCCTATTTCAGAAATATACGGTCCATACACTGAAAAAAAAGCATGCCCGGTTCCAAAGATTTTGTCTTTACTTTAAAAAATTTGGTATTGATTCCGAGCCAAAGAAGCGGAGAATACAAGTAAGGATACTTTTAAGACACAATTCTCTTTTAAATTTGGGTTTTGTGTACTTGCTTCTAGGAAGCAAATTTTAATTTTTCGCTTTCTCAGCTTATTTTCTTCATATGCTATCAAAGTCCTTTTAAAGCGAGTTAAGGACAACTTTATTTTCCAAATTACGACTCGACATCCAGTAGAAATTATGCTATGTTTCAAGTAAAAAACATCTTTAAAATAAAGTTTAGAAAAACATGTCCTAAATTTGAACGATTTTTTGCTTTATAGTCAAGACGCAAAAAGGCAACAAATTTAAAGACAAATTCATTAAATTTAAAGAATTTTTCTGAATTATTAAAGTCAAGTTGACCTTAGCCAAAACATTTTTTCTTTCATGTTATGATACCCATTTTTAAGTCAAATCACTTAATTATAAGGACATTACGACTTCATTTAAAAGATAATCGACTTTTGGAAAAAGAAAAAAACTTTATGTTAGAGAAATGCGTCTGCTATGCTAAGCAAAATTTGCATTCGTATTTTAAAGACATGACATCTTTGACCTCATGACAATATTTTTTTCAGTGTAGAAATACATCCCAGCTGAAAATTATTTTAAAATATTTTATATTATTAATATTTTGGATTATTAATGCTCGTTTTTTGGGAGCCAACGTGGTGCAAGAGTTAGCATGCCCGCCTTGCATACAAAAGGTCGTGGGTTCGATTCCTGCTTCGACCGAACACCAAAAAGTTTTTCAGCGGTGGATTATCCCACCTCAGTAATGCTGGTGACATTTCTGAGGGTTTCAAAGCTCTAAGTGGTTTCACTGTAACGTGGAACGCCGTTCGGACTCGGCTATAAAAAAGAGGTCCCTTGTCATTGAGCTCAACATGGAATCGAGCAGCGCTCAGTGATAAGAAAGAAATTCACCAATGTGGTATCACAATGGACGGAATAGTCTAAGTGAGCTTGATACATCGGGCTGCCACCTAACCTAACCCAATGCTTGTTTATCAACAACAATCCATGATCGTATATCTGAGGTGGCCATGGCTGCCGGGTGTGACATTTTAGCACCATTAAGATAATCCTGGGAGAATGGGACCTCAGAACAGATACTAGGGGGAAATAACTGCTACGCCAATGGATCGAAGATGGGTGAGAGGACGGGACTGGGCATATATGTGGAGAACCCAGACACCGAAATGCTATTCCGATTACCGGATCACAGCAAAATCCTGCATGCAATAGTGCATGCCTTACCGGAAAGTGTTAGCACTAGGCCACAAAACGTTAACATTATCACAGATTTTCAGAGGGCAATGCAAAAGCATTGTCAACGAATACACGGAATAGGACGGGATCCGCATTATAACGGCACCGGGTCATGCCGGTACCGTTATCACCTGTTACGTATCGGTTACATCAGGTGTTAGTCAGAGGAGTCACAGGTAAGACCCGTCTTCTGCGGACTCTATATTAACGATTTATTGAAAATTATTCATCATTTTTATGTCTTGATGTATTTCAATGGTGTGAATTTGTTCTCGTCAATAGTTTTATTTGCAAATTATTTTCATTTGCTACACTGAAAAAAATATTGTCGTGAGGTCAAAGATTTCATGTCTTTAAAATACGAATGCAAATTTTGCTTAGCATAGAAGACGCATTTCTCTAATATAAGGTTTTTTCCTTGTCCAAAAGCCGATAAACTTTTCAATGAAGTCATATTGTCCTTATAATTAAGTGATTTCATTTAAAAATGGGTGTCATAATATGAAAGCAAAATGTTTGTGCTAAGGTCAACTTGACTTTAATAATTCAGAAAAATTCTTTAAATTTAATGATATTGTCTTTAAATTTGTTGTCTTTTTGCATCTTGACTACAAAGCAAAAAATCATTCAAATATAGGACATGTTTTTCAACACTTTCTTTTAAAGACGTTTTTTACTTGAAACATTTCATAATTTCTACTGGAAGTCGAGTCTTAATTTTGAAAATAAAGTTGTCGTTAACTCGTTTTTAAAGGTCTTTGATAGCATATGAAGAAAAAAAGCTGAAAAAGCGAAAAATTTAAATTTTCTTCCTAGAAGCTAGTACACAAAACCCAAACTTAAAAGATAATTGTGTCTTAAAAGTATCCTTACTTGTATTCTCCGCTTCTTTGTCTCGGAATCAATTTAAAGTAAAGACAAAATCTTTGGAACCGGACATGCTGTTTTTTTTTTCAGTGTATGTGATCTCGATTAGTTGAATACTGAAAGAAAAACTATTTGACAGCTAAACCAGATGAGAATCCTATTAGAAAATTTGGTTATGCGACGGCAACTAATCAGAGATAATTTTCAACAGCAACATTATAATGATCGGTTTATATAGATGGGTCTGTATGTAATTATGAACCGCTATGGGCCAACTTTAGTGGTTATAGGCTATACACACGCCTAGTAACAGGTTAGCAAGGAAATTTTTCTGCGTAGGTCATTTATGGGGCTATATGTAACATAATTACGGACGAATATACTAATAGAAAAAATTACGTTCCATAGTCGCGAACGGACGGTGACAAAATGAAACGGAAACGTTCACAAAAATTCAAAATGGGATGTTCACAATTTCGTCCACGGGCGTTCACGATTTCATTAACGGCATTCGTTTTTCTTTGGCCATGAAAAGTCTTAGAATAATTGTTAGACGTTATTATGACATCTCCCTCGGTGGTGTAATGTGCTAAGGCGACTGTTAACACGTATGGTGCAGAAAACACAGGTTCGAGTCACGCTAGCGAATTTTTTTAAATTTTGTTTATAAAGTCGTAACCATAACGTTTTCAGATGTGGACGCTGGTTGTTGTTTTGACAACGCATGGTGTCATTTTATCGTTGTCAGATGGAGACCGCCTGTTCATAGTTTGACACCACATGTGGGTTGATTCACTTTCATGAACGAATCGTTTGAAATGAGCCGTGCATGATTTTTTCTATGAGTGTACGGAGATATTTTGTATGATTATTACAAGACATATACTAACATCACATATCAAATTTCAATTGCATCGAATGAAATTTTCTCCTCCAGTATGCTCAAGAAGTCAAATCTGTTGGTCGGTTTATATATAATTATGGACCAATCTTCGTATGGTCGCTAGAGGGTACATTGCGATACCTTCAGCCAATTTTCAACTCGATCGGATAAAATGTGAGCTTCAAAAAGTCACATCAGGTCATCGATCATATGGGAACTCTTTAAAATTATGGACCGATTGGACCAGTTTTTTCATGGCTTTTCAAATGTATATACTAACACCAAGTTACTAGGGTGTCCAAAACCGACACCAGTTAATCGATTCAATTACATGTTTGTTTTAAAATGTTCATTTAATTAAAATAAATTGTCATTTTTTTGTTGTTTTAGAAAAAAATGTGTATTTAAATATCATATTCACTAATATTATTTTTTTTTTTTATTTAATCGGTTAACCGGTTTTGAGCAAAATAAAAAACCGAGTACCGGATTTTAAAAAAAATGGTTTTTCGGACAAATCGAAAACTGATTTTTCAAAATAATCGTTTATGTGGACACCCCAATCAAGTAAGGGAGCCGATGAAATTTGTTCCTCCACAAAGGTCAAGCAGTCTAAACAGGAGATCAGTTTGCAATACCGTCCGCACCCGGAGAAGTAATATAATCATCTCAAGCATTTGTCGCAACCCTATAATTTGCTGGGAAATTATGTATCTGATATCGATGAGCATGAACGTTTCAAGTGGTATTACAAGCGAAAAAAATCAAATAGTTATGTTAAGTTAGGTATAGTGGCAGCCCGATATTTCAGGCTCACGTAGACTATTCAGTCCATTTTGATACCATGGTGGTGGTGAACTTCTCTCTCATAAATGAGTGCTGCCCGATTCCATGTTTAGCTCAATGACAGGGAACCTCATTCTTATAGCCGAGGCTGAACAGCGTTTCAGAGTGCAGTGAAACCACTTAGAGAAATTTTTATACACTCAGAAATGTCACCAGCATTACTGAGAGGGGATAGTCCACCTCTGAAAAACTTTTCGATGTTCGGTCGAAGCAGGGATTTAACATACGACCTTCTGTATGCAAGGTAACTATTGCACCACAATGGCTCCCTAATCATGAACTCAAAAAAAAAAAAAAAAAAAAAACAACAAGTACACACGGCCGTAAGTTCGGCCAGGCCGAATCTTATGTACCCTCCACCATGGATTGCGTAGAAACTTCAACAAAAGACTGTCATCCACAATCGAATTACTTGGGTTGTGGTATCTTAAAACTTCTTAACATCGTTTTCTAAATTGTTAATTAGTCCATACGTGGTATATATTAGACAAACACGGCATGTATAGGTAAGTCTACAAATAATTACGAATCGATGTGGACTTTTGCACGGTACGTAGAGCCAGAATTGAAATATGGGGGTCGCTTATATGTGGGCTATATATAATTATGAACTTGATATGGACCAATTTTTGTGTGATTGGGGATCGATTTATCTGAGGGCTATATATAAATATAGACCGATATGGACCTAGTTAGGCATGGTTGTTAACGGCCATATATTAGCACAATGTACCAAATTTAAACTGACTCGGATGAAATTTGCTCCTCCAAGCATGGTTGTTAAATATCATATACTAACATCACGAAATTTCAATTATGGCCCGATGTGGACCAATTTTTGCATGGTCATTACAGACCATATACTAATTATGGCCCGATGTGGACCAATTTTTGCATGGTCATTAGAGACCATATACTAACACCATGTAGCAAATTTCAGCCGGATCGGAGGAAATTCGCTTCTGTTAGAGGCTCCGCAAGCCAAATCGGGAGATCGGTTTATATGGGGGCTATATATAATTATGAACCGATGTGGACCAATTTTTGAATGGTTGTTAGAGACCATATACTAAGACCATGTACCAAATTTCAGCCGGATCGGATGAAATTTGCTTCTCTTAGAGCAATCGCAAGCCAACTTTGGGGGTCCGTTTATATGGGGGCTATACGTAAAAGTGGACCGATATGGCCCATTTGCAATACCATCCGACCTACTCAATAACAACTACTTGTGCCAAGTTTCAAGTCGATAGCTTGTTTCGTTCGGAAGTTAGCGTGATTTCAACAGACGGACGGACGGACTTGCTCAGATCGACTCAGAATTTCACCACGACCCAGAATATATATATACTTTATGGAGTCTTAGAGCAATATTTCGATGTGTTACAAACGGAATGACAAAGTTAATATACCCCCATCCTATGGTGGAGGGTATAAAAAGAGGAAGCATATAGACATCTTGTTATTTCAGATAATCTTTGGTTGATTCACTTTCACGAACGAATCGTTTTGAAATGAGCATGCCGTGCATGATTTTTCTATGAGTGTACGGAGATATTTTGTATGATTATTACAAGACATATAATAACATCACATATCAAATTTCAACTGCATCGAATGAAATTCATTTCATTAAAATAAATAAATTGTCATTTTCTTTGTTTTTTTAGAATAAAATGTGTATTTAAAATTCATTTTCACTCATATTATTATTTTTTTGTTTTAATCGAGTTACCGGTTTTGATCAAAATAAAAGACCGAGTACCGGATTTGGTTTTTCGAATAAACCGAATTTTTCAAAATAATCGGTTATGTGGACACCCCAATCAAGTAACGGAGCTGATGAAATTTGTTCCTCCACAAAGGTCAAGCAGTCTAAACAATAGATCGGTTTGCAATACCGTCCGCACCCGGAGAAGGAATATAATCATCTCAAACATTTGTCGCAACCATATAATTTGCTGGGAAATGATGTATCTGATATCGATAAGCATGAACGTTTCAGGTGATACTACAAGCGAAAAAATCATATAGTTATGTTAAGTTAGGTATAGTGGCAGCCCGATATTTCAGGCTCACGTAGACTATTCAGTCCATTTTGATATCATAGTGATGGTGAACTTCTCTCTCATGAATGAGTGCTGCCCAATTTAGCTCAAGTAACCTCATTCTTAGAGAAATTTTTATACACTCAGAAATGTCACCAGCATTACTGAGAGGGGATAATCCACCTCTGAAAAACTTTTCGATGTTCGGTCGAAGCAGGTATTTAACATACGACCTTCTGTATGCAAGGTAACTATTGCACCACAATGGCTCCCTAATCATGAACTCAAAAAAAAAAAGGATTTTTTATTGATTCCGAGCCAACGGCGCGGCTTCTTTAAAATGAAGACATATTTTAGCGACCTATTTGGTTTTTTATCTAGGATCAATAGAATTAAAATTATGATACAGATCTCATTTATCAAGTGGTCATTCTGATTACCACTTGTTCCGATAGATGACGCATGACCTCGCTGAACAGCATTTTCGTTCCTACGAGGGAGCCAAAAATTGGGTCTATTCGTGGATTGAGATGTTTTTCAAAGAGTTTTCGTCATCGTATCCGTACGCTAGAGCGACTTCGAATGTCACTGCGACCGTCTATATATATGCATTATGGGGTCTGATATCAATATATCGAAGCGTTAAACAATGAATAATAAAGTTAGAATGGTTTGTTCGATCTCTCGATTCTAGTCAAAATACAAAACTATGTTAACATCTCGAGCATCTAGAACACATCTATAAGATTTCCCTGAAGGCTCAGACAAGAAAATCAAGATTTCTCTAAAACCAAAGCAAAACGGTTAATATAGAGACACTTCAAATGTAGCATTCATATGATCCAAATTCATTAGTTCTGGATCCATACCATTTCAATCGTTATTCATGATATCCATGCAGAAATTTCTAATACCCATAACGGAATTTCCAATTTGCATTAAATTATACTCCAAATTCCCTTCCTTAGTGGAGAACACCCTTTCGATCTCCCGCACTAACCATCCATGACTTATTCCTATATTTTCTTTCCGTTTTTTATTTTAAAATCTTCAATAAACAATTTCAATGGTTATCTTTCAAATACAATAGCTGCAGCTTTTGTCCCAAGCACCCAAGAACGAAGCACTCTGTAGATTTAAATTTTTCTCCAACTTTTTCGGTTATGGGGTTTTCGTTGTGAGGGTAAAATAAAAACAAAAGAATTAAAGTGAAACTATTTGCAATTGACAGGTACAAATGGCAGTTATGATGATGATTATGATGCTCCAAATGCTCTATAGTTCAGATGCTATAGTTTCAGTTTCGTCTATAGCTTCTCCATCTTCATCTCCAGCGGACAGCGGAAAGAGCTACAGCAACCATAAACAAGGGCATAATGTGATCGTGTGTTTATGATATTTTAATAAGATCACTAAACAACTAGTCAATGGGGGCAGTCAATTGAACGATTGCAGAAACGATTCAGCCAGCTGAGCAAGTGCACAATGGGAGTTTCAAATTGAGTATTGAATCGAATATATGGAATGTAATGTCTGTTTTCGTCACTACTAATTGAATAATACGTAAGGAAAAATTATACATTATGGGAATAAAACAGTTAAATACGACCGAATGTTCGGCCAGACCGAATCCTACACTGAAAAAAAAGCATGCCCGGTTCCAAAGATTTTGTCTTTACTTTAAAAATTTTTGTATTGATTCCGAGCCAAAGAAGCGGATAATACAAGTAAGGATACTTCTAAGACACAATTCTCTTTTAAATTTGGAAATTAGGAAACAAATTTTAATTTTTCGATTTTCCGGCTTTTTTTCTTCATATGCTATCAAAGTCCTTTATAAACGAGTTAACGACAGCTTTATTTTCCAAATTAAGACTCGACTTCCAATAAAAATTATGCTATGTTTCAAGTAAAAAACGTCTTTAAAATAAAGTGTTGAAAAACATGTCCTATATTAGAACGATTTTTTGCTTTGTAGTCAAGATGCAAAAACGCAACAAATTTAATGACAATTTCATTAAATTTAAAGAATTTTTCTGAATTATCAAAGTCAAATTAACCTTAGCCCAAACATTTTTTCTTTCATGTTATGATACCCATTTTTAAGTGAAATCACACAATTATAAGGACAATACGCCTCCATTGAAAAGTTTGTCGACTTTTGGACAAGGAAAAAAACTTTCTATTAGAGAAATGTGTCTTCTATGATAAGCAAAATTTGCATTCGTATTTTAAAGACATGAAATCTTTGACCTCACGACAATATTTTTTTCAGTGTAGGTACGTTCCACCATGGATTGCGTCCAAAGTTCTACTAAAGAGTGTCATCCACAAACGAGTTACTCGGGTTGTGGTAACAGATACCGATGGGCAGCTAAACTTTTCTAACATTTTCTTCTAAATTGTATGTTAAATAAACAAAGGCCTGATTAATACACGCAAAAAACAGTTCCTTCTACCAAGAAGAAAAATGTTGTTTAATTTTAGAAATTTAGGTTAATTGTAGAAAATTTTAACTAAACTATATTACGAACGCTGATGTCACGCGGATTTCACAAAATATTTTTTTTTTTTTTTTTGATAAATTCAAGAAAATTCAATGGGTATAATTATGGAGTTCAAAATTTGAAAAATGTCTTTAGTGCCATACGAAGTTCATGATGGACGCATTATTGGTAAAATTTACAAATTTTAAGAAATTATGGACTATTTTGTGGGATACACGAATTTAGTAACTACTTATGGTCCACTTGTTTAGTTACTTTAACTAACGTACACAAAAAAAAAAAAACGTAAAGAAAGTCTATATTATACCCTGCACTACTTTGTAGATCCACATTTTCGATAGCATATCAAATTCGTCCGTTATGTTTCGAATATATTTAAATCTGACCCGATCTAGACAACATTTGATAGAGTTCTACAAAATTAGAAATTTTGATTTTATTCAATCTTTCTTTTATTCAATAGAAAATTTATAGACTTTAAATTTAAGTCGGCTAATGCCCTGAAAAAATTAGGGAAACATTTTATCCGTTTGCAATTTCGCAAACGTGTATTTATGATTTATCGGACGATAAATATGTATTAAATGTGTAGTTCTCGACTTAGCAGTGACAATTTTAAAAGTAAAATATAGATAATTTGGCCATTTTTTTCCCAAATCTGAAAATCTATATATGGAAGCTACAAAAATTTGACATGCATATTTTGTATGTTAATTCTACTCTCTGTGCACAATTTCACAAAAATCGTATTAGAACTTTGACTTCTGTGGTCGTATGAGGGAAAATAGGGCGAAAGATATATACTATATCTAAATGTGAACCGATTTCAACTCTGGCCTCTGGGGCCATATACATATGTGCTTATCGGGCGATATATGGGAACAATATCTATTCTGATCCAAAACACATAATTATGCCGAATTGGAAGTAGATTGGACTTAAATTGCGACCTAGACTTTGATTACAAAAATGTGTTCACAGGCAGACAGACATGGCTAGATCGACTCACTTCTTGGCAGAAACGCAGAAGGAAATCAGCATCAACTGTTTATACATGAAATTATTATGAATTTCAATGTAGATGGTACTTTCGATCAAATTTAGATTTAGCTCCCATATTTATGTATCGCCCGATTTCAACAAATGGGGTCATGTTGCACTTTTTTAATAACCGATCGTCGCCAAATTTGGCACAAGTAATCTTTTGCATCACCCTTTAAGTGTGCAAAATTTTGTCGAAATCGGTTCTGATTTAGATATAGCTTCCATATATATGTATTGCCCGATTTTCCCAAATTTGGTCATATTTATCAACCGATTGTACTCACATTTGGCTAAATATAATCTCCTATATCACTAACTGTATGTGTAAAATTTCATCGAAATCGGTTCAGACTTAGCTATAGCTCCCATATATATGTATCGCCCGATTTTCCCAAATTTGGCCATAAAACCTTTACTTATAAACCGGTCTTACTAAAGGTAACCTTATTTGGCATCAATCAAACCTGCAAAAAATCATCCAAACCGGTTCAGATTAAGATATAGCTCCCATATATATGTAGCGTCCGATTTTCAAAAATTTACCCCAAATAACCTTATTTTTGACCATGGTTGGCTCATTTTTAACCGATCTTACTTAAGTTCAGCAAATGACAATCTACTATAATATCAACCAAACCTGCCAAATATCATTCAAATCGGTTCAGATTTAGATATAGCTCCCATATATATGTACCGCCCGATTTTTCTAAATTTGGCCCGATTTTTAAAATTGTCCCTAATAACATTAATTTTGACCTTAGTGGCCTTATTCATTGACCGATCTTACTCAAGGTTACCACAAGGTTACCTTCTCTTGTATCAATCAAACCTTCAAAATATCATCCACATCGATTCACATTTAGATGTACCTCCCATATATATGCACAGTTCGATTTTCCCAAATTTGTCCACAATTCTCTTATTTATTGACAAATGTTACTCAAATTTCAAATTTAGATATATAAGCCCATAGAACTTAGACTTACATATAGCTCTTACATACATACACGCAAAAAAATAATTCTTTCCTCCCAAACGAAATTTTAGACAAACAAAGTTCGTTTCTCATTTGCTTTTCGTTGAAAGGAAGTACATTTGGAAGAAAAGTATATACTTTTTGTGATAAACGTTTATTCTTTTCCAGGATGTAAAAACAATTTCATAAAGACTAACTAAAAAAAATTTTTTCTGGTTAATTGCATTTTCCCTCACATATTTCTCACTTCCACGAAGTTTTTTAGTTCTTAGCTCCTTTTTCTGTAATACCAACAATGTAGAAGAAATTATACGATTTTATAAATTTTTAAAATTTTTTTACCTTTCGCCTGGACGGAGAATCGAACCGCGGACCATGCACTTTGTAAGCCAACACACTAACCACTGAGCTATGTACCTGTTATGGTCATCAATAGTTAAATATCCATATAAGTTATATTTATATAGCATAGCTTGCGGCGCCCACGAACCGAATAAACAAAGTTTATTTAACAGAAACAAACATTTAGTTTGGCACCGTGGAGCAGTGGTTGCTACGTCCGACTTGCATGCCAAGGGTCGTGGGTTCGATCCCCGCTTCGACCAATTTTTTTTTTTTACATATATTCCAGATATGTTCGGAAGATTCCGAAAAAATGTTCAACATTACATTGTAGTATATTAAATTTTGAACTGTAAACTGTGTCTTATTAAAGACCTAAAGTCGGAAAAGAACAGTGTTTGATATAAACGATATGGACTGTGTTGTTGTTTCAAAAATAACTTTTTTTATTGAAAAAATAAAAACTTTGTAACAAACGAATTTTTTTGGTGATAAAAGTTTAAAATTTTCGAAGCAATTCAAAAAACTCTAACAAAAGAAAAACGTTTTCGGTACACGTTTCCAAACGTTTTTTTTTTTTTTCTTTGCGTGTATGTTGCCGAATTTTACAAATTTGGCTACAATATACACACTAATTGAGCGATTTCCTTTATTTTAATAATGAACTCAATATTAGTGGCCTACTAACTCTGCCAACGTGATGCAATGGTTAGCATGCCCGCCTTGCATACACCGGGTCGTGGGTTCAAACCCAATTTCGACCAAACACCAAAAAAAGTTTTTCAGCGGTATACTTACTCACCTCAGTAATGCTGGTGAAATTTCTGAGAGTTTCAAAGCTTTTCTAAGTGGTCTCACTGGAATTTGGAACTGCGTTCTGACTCGGCTTTAAAAAGGAGGTCCCTTGTCATTGAGGTTAATATAGAATAGGGCAGCACTCAGTGATAAGAGAGAAGTTCACCACTGTGGTATCACAATGGACTGTATAGTCTAATGATATATCGGGCTGCCATTATACTTAATCTAATTCTGTAGGTGTAAAACAAAGTATAGCTCCTAATATTAGGCGTTTCTGTTCAGGTTGTGATAAAATTGCAATAAACATGTACTCCTTAATTTTCATAAATATACACAGCGGGTGGTTTAGGGTATGGTCTACTCGGCCCCGCCCGACTTTCTACTTTACTCACTTGTTTAATAATAATTTTATTTTTATTTTTAAATAATAAAAATTAAAATAAAATGTAACCCTTTTTATTTCCAAAAAATCCAAAAGTGCGGACTTAAGTAGCGATAAAGTACTACAGATTCATTAGTTCCAATGTCTCCATATGGTTCCATAAGACCATATACTGTCAGTAGTGGATTTTCAATGACAAGCATATGTTAAATGTCTATAGCAAAATACATTGTGTGGGGTATACTTTGTCAGTAGTACTGGTGATATGGTCACTAGTGATTCACGACAGTTTCACTGTTGACATTTCCTAAGGGGTAATTATGGACCCCAATTTTTGCATGCTTATTAAAAGAGCATTGCACGTTGCAAACTTTCAACAGGATCATATGAAATTTGCTACTCCAAGAGGCTCCGGAAATCAAATCTGGTGATATGGGGGTTATACCTAAAAGTCGTCCGATATGACCCATTTGACCTACATCAATAACAATTACATGTGCCAAGTTTCAAGTCGATAGCTTGTTTAGTTTGGAAGTTTGCGTTATTTCAATAGACGAACTGACGGACATTAGAAGATGGACTTAGAATCGCACCACGAGTCAGAATATATATACTTTATGGAGTCTGAGACCAATATTTCGATGTTTTACAAACGGAATGACAAAGTTAATATACCCCCCATCCCCCATAAGGACAAAAACTTTGTCTTCATGGAGAAATTTGTTTATAGGGAAATTTCCTTTCCAGTCATTTTACGAAGCAAGCAGTTTTCCGTTCGTTATAAATATACAAGTTTCTAACACCTTACACCACAGTCTGAGTTGGAATATGAGAAAATTTTTATAAAATTATCTCCCATTATTTTTGTTTTTGATTTCAGCTTAAAACCATGCATTGACTAAACTACAAGTGTAGCTTAACAAACAGAGGAAAAGTATGCTTGTCAAATTTATTTGGCTAAAGCCCTATAGACTGCAGGATGGTTGGATGTACAGCTGTTTCGGAATTACCACATTCCTCATCAGCATCCTGTACTTGCAGCAAAACTATCAACCAATTATCAGAAATTCACTCAACCCAAAGTGAACTACACTTGAACCTTCTGAAAAAAAGTTTGATAGTTGGCTACTGCCCAAACAAATTTGCAAGAATATCTCTTTTCCTTTGCCATACTCAAATCATCGATTTGAATGTAGTTGGCTGGGTTTGTTTTTGAGCCTCTCCTCCTCTTATCTTCATTCGTTTTGTTTGTTATTGTTGGTTTCTCTTCAATCATTATTGTCGTTTTTTTAATTTCAGCTTAAAACCATGCATTGACTAAACTACAAGTGTAGATTGACCATAAAAATCTCCCACTGTTCGAAATATTTTCCCGATATAAAAAAGCAATAGGCCTTTTGCACTGAATCGACTCTTAAGGTATCATTTTTGGCTATGAACCACATTTTCTGTCTTTTGATTTTGGTTTAAGTAGAGTACTTTGCCATTTAATGGCATTGTTGTCGCATTTTCATTCAGATATTTTAATGGTTGTAACATTATTTGGGTTTAAATACTTTCTGTGTATGTATTTGTGTGGTGTGTTTTATGCTGGGCCCAATAAAATACATATGCAACTTTATTCGAAAATCATTGTGGGGGTGAGATGACTGGCTTTTTTATTTCCTATAGCTTGGATTGGTCTGTTCGACAATGAGTGAGATATTTAGATTAACAGGTTGTTCTTCATGTCTTCTAACAAGGAAAACGTGAACTTTCTCCGCACGCAAACTCAATGAATTCATTGCATTTGATATCAGAGTTTAATTTCATTTGGGCTTTTTTTTGTGCCTTTTACAGCTCCATTGCATTACATTTGGGTTTTAAGGTTTAAGTCCCCCGACCTCCTTTGGAAAGCTATCATGCCGAAATGGCCAATTGTTTTGCTTGAATTTGAAGAAATGACCAAAATTTAATGATATTTAACATTGACTTTACACGATTTGAAACATTGTCGGTTTTTGCAGATTTGTTCCTATTATTGCTGTTGCCTATGCTTGCATGAAAAATTCCTGTACACAGGGCTATCGTATATAAGTGAATGAGCACAAATATCGAATATTGAAATATTTTTATTGTTTATTGTCATGGTAATGAAAGTTGCTTGTTTCGATGAAAAGCCTTCTGTAACCTAATGTCATTTATGTTTGTTCACTGCGTGAATATTTGCTATTAGTGAATGTTGCTGTTAGTGAAGGAGACTAAAATCAAGATTCCCCTGGAGGTCGTATGAAGTTAATATTTGGCCAATGTAAAAGTTTACAAAGAGTTAAAGTTGGAAATAATAAAAAACTTGAGGGTTAAAATTTCTAAATCCCTAGACCACATAATCACAGTATCATCACAAGCGTATGATCACAAGCGTAGTAAGGCCTCTGGGCGGAGGGCTTAGCCCCCTCCAGAAAAAAATTAGCCCCTCCCCTAGAATGTGGAAACCTATATATGATTTTCCATTATATATTGTTACTGTAAAGGGTGATACGGTCAAAATTTGATCAATACAAACTTGACGTATTTCTTTCAATTTTGCATTTAAAAAACCTGAACACCCCTCATTTTGAAGGTGTGTGTGTAGAATGTTGCTCCTATTTTGATTTTGGAATTCACTCTTCAGTTGTCAAAATGCCGTCCAAGCAAGAAGAGCAGCGTATCAAAATTTTGCTCGCGCATCGCGAAAATCCGAGCTACTCGCACGCAAAGCTGGCGAAATCGCTAAAAGTTGCCAAATCAACCGTTACAAATGTAATTATAGTGGTTGGGGAACGTTTGTCGAGGGGAAATCGAAAACCGGAAGCCGCTGCCGGTAGTTTCAAGCGAAACCCTAACCTCTCTCTCCGAGATGCCGCAAATAAGCTGGGTGTATCGTCTACAACCGTGCATTGAGCCAAAAAACGAGCCGGACTATCGACTTACAAGAAGGTAGTGACTCCAAATCGCGATGATAAAAAAATACGACGGCCAAAGCGCGCTCCCGGAGGCTGGACACGACGGTGCTGACGAAGTTTGACTGCGTGGTAATGGACGACGAAACCTACGTCAAAGCCGACAACAAGCAGCTTCCGGGACAGGAGTTTTATAAGGCAAAAGGAAGGGGAAAGGTAGCAGATATTTTCAAGCACATAAAACTGTCAAAGTTCGCAAAGAAATATCTGGTTTGGCAAGCCATCTCTACCTGTGGCTTGAAAAGCAGCATTTTCATAGCTTCCGGGACTGTCAACCAAGAAATTTACGTGAAAGAGTGTTTGAATAAACGTCTGCTGCCTTTCCTGAAGAAACACGGTTGTTCCGTACTGTTTTGGCCGGATTTGGCATCTTGCCATTACGGTAAAATGGCCATGGAGTAGTACGCCGCTAACAACGTGCAGGTGGTTCCCAAGGACAAGAACCCTCCCAACACGCCAGAGCTCCGCCCAATTGAGAAATACTGGGCTATTGTCAAGCGGAACCTAAAGAAGACCAAAAAAACTGCTAAAGACGAGCAGCAGTTCAAGGCAAACTGGCTTTCTGCGGCGAAGAAGGTGGCTGTACAAAATTTGATGGCAGATGTCAAGCGTGAGGCCCGGCAATTCGGATTTGGAAAAGCGAAAGCCTAACTGAATATTTTTCCTGAATTTTATACTAATTGAACTTGAAAAAGAAATTTAATTTGATTTTTTAAATAAACGATTTCACCGATTTACACGCGTTTTCCCTTGACCAAATTTTGACCGTATCACCCTTTAATAAAGATAGGGGGCTATAGCCCCCCTGGTTAAAAATGACTAGATACGACAATGAGTATAAGACATTAACAAATAGATCGAGTGTTAATAATTTATACTATATATTTTGACATTCGTTAGAGGTATCTCAGGAATGGGTTGGCACGGTTGGTGCAAGTAATATGGAAGCGCCTTTTGCCTCACTGTTTCGTGTCATGTTTTTGTTCATTTTGAAGAGGACCCCCATATTCTGGTTTCGTTTAATCTGATATCGCAATCAACTGAACCCTTGTGAAGTGTGACCGGTGCATGTGATGTGATATAATTGCTGCATAACCATCATACTACGAATAGTGTTAGAGGCATAGGGTTACGCCCCCCAGGGATAGGTTAGGTTAGTTATAGTGCCAGCCCGATATTTCCGGCTCACTTATACCATTCAGTCCATTGTGATACCACAGTGGTGAACTTTTCTCTCATCACTGAGTGCTACCCGATTCTATGTTTAGCTCAATGACAAGGGATCTAATTTTTATAGCCGAGTCCGAACGGCGTTCCACATTGAAGTAAAACCATTTAGAGAAGCTTTGAAATGTCACCAGCATTACTGAGAGAGATAATCTACCACTGAAAAACTTTTTTGGTGTTCGGTCGAAACTGGGGTTGAACCCACGACCCTGTGGGTGTGGCGCCGCTTACGTCGCAAGAGGATATTTATCCCCTAAACCACATAGTGGTCAGTGTATAATAAGTTTGATCGGCAAAAAAATGTGCCTACCAGAAATATTGATTCTAGACCCCATAAAATATATACCGATCGACTCAGAATCACCTCCTGAGTCGATCTAGCGCTTGGTGTCCGTCCGTCCGTCCGTCTGTCTATGTATTTGTTGTTCACAGGATTCCGGTCGCAATTATTAACCAGGGTGTTTTTTTGGGCACAAGGACGAACTCTATTGAATTTGGAAGAAATCGGATCAAATTTAGATATAGCTTCCATATATACGTATCGCCCGATTTCGACAAAAGGAGTCACGTTGCGCTTTTTTAGAAAACGATCGTCATCAAATTTTGCACATAGTAAACTTTTTCATCACCCTTTAAGCCTGCAAAATTTTATTGAAATCGGTTCATATTTCGATATAGCTCCCATATATATGTATCGTCCGTTTTCCCAAAATTTGGCAATAAAAACCTTATTTATTAAGCGAGCTTACTCAAACTTGGCTTACTCTAATCTTTTATGGTACTGACAATATATGCCAAAAATAATCGAAATCGGTTCAGATTTAGATATAGCTCCCATATATATGTATCGCCCGATTTTGCCAAATTTGGCCGTAAAACCCGTATTTTCAACCGATAGTACTCAAAGTTGGCTAAATATAATCGTCTATACTTCTAACTGTATGTGCGCAATTTCATCGAAATCGGTTCAGATTTAGATATAGCTCCCATATATATGTATAGCCCGATTTTACCAAATTTGGCCGTAAAACCCTTATTTATCAACCGATCGTAACCAAGGTTGGCTAAATGTAATCTTCTATAGCACTAACTGTATGTGCGAAATTTCATCGAAATCGGTTCAAATTTAGATATAGCTCCCATATATATGTGTCGCCTGATTTTGAAAAATTTGCCCCTAATAACCTTATTTTTGGCCATAGGGGCCTCATTTATTAACTGATCGAACTCAAATTTTACACAAAGTGACCTTCTGTGGTGTCAATCATACCTGCATAATATTATACAAATTGGTTCAGATTTAGATATAGGTCCCATATATCGCTCATTTTGTCATATTTGGTCATAACACTCTTATTTATTAACCTATGTTATTCAAATTTTGATGTACTAGCTGATCGTATTTAGACTTACAGTAGCTCTTACATAAATCTATTGCCCTATTTGCAGAAATTTGGATTTACTACCCACAACTAATTTCCTCTTTTTTAATAATGGACACAATATTACCCAGTAAAAAAAGCGTCGCCAAAAACGTAATGAAAATGGTCTTTTTGGATCCCGAAGTGGTGCAAAATTGACGCAGAAGCGATGAATTTAACATGGGCTTGTCATAGGACGGAAGTCCTCCATTTCAACAGCCGTTGCACTGAATTTGTGATCCGAATTCAATGTTTTTGATGTAAATTAAAAAATTCTGTGATATTTGGTTAAATGAATAATTTGTATAATCTTTGTTTACTAATTCAGTAGGGGTGGTTTAGGGTATGATATAGTCGGCCCCGCCCGACTTTCTACTTTACTCACTTGTTTTAATTTTCCTTTCCATGGTTGCCATTCGAGCCGTACATAAACTACCACAATTTGGAGAAAATTTTACTAAAAAACTACGAAAAAAAAAATCTTATTTGCAAGATTTTATTTCCATAGAAAAGTTGGTCAAAATCTTATTTCTATAGAAAATTTTGTAAACATTTTATTTTTATAGAAAATTTTCTCATAATTTTATTTCTATAAAATATTTTGTCAACATTTTATTTCTATAGAAAATTTTCTCAAAATTTTATTTTTTTAGAATTTTTTTTTTCAAAATTTTATTTCTATAGAGAATTTTGTAAAAATTTTATTTCTATTGAAAATTTTGTCAAAATTTTATTTCTACAGAAAATTTTGTCAAAATTTTATTTCTATAGAAAATTTTCTCATAATTTTATTTCTATAAAAAAATTTTGTCGAAATTTTATTTCTTTAGAATTTTTTTTTTCAAAATTTTATTTCTTTAGAAATTTTTTTTCAAAATTTTATTTCTATAGAAAATTTTGTAAAAATTTTATTTCTATGGAAAATTTTGTAAAAATTTTATCTCTGCAGAAATTTTTGTCAAAATTTTATTTCTATAGAAAATTTTGTCAAATTTTTTTTCTATAGAAATGTTATGAAGCACCTCTTATTTGTAGAGGAATATTCTGCAATATTTACCAAAGCATAAAGAGTTCTACCAATCTACCAAACAGTTATACCTACCATTTTTGGTAGAATTCCAGCAATAGTAGCAACCATGGATACAGCTCTCATAAAAATTGCACCCCAAATTTGATTTCTAGATCCTCCTGGAAGAGCAAAGTCAGTCTATCCTCTGAAGTAGGCATGGTGAAAGTGGACAATGCCGACTGGTGCATTATTATATACAGCCCCCATATAAACAGACTACCCAATTAAATTGGAGCCTCCTGAAGAAGAATTCATACGCTCCGATTAAAATTTACTATCCCAGCAAAAAAAACTGGAAAATTTTCCACAAACATTTCTTTTTAAGAGCATCCCGGGGTCCCTATAAGTTTTTTCCACTTCCAATGAAGTTCTTTTGAACCTATCTTAGAAAATATGCTAGTTGGCGGTTTAAAGTGAAAATTTAAATTTTGGACAATTAAATGTCGCAAAAAAAAGAATAAAAACCAACAAAAAAAGTAATAATATAATGAAAATAGAATTAAAATTTTCAACCCCGCGTTAAACCTATGCCAATGGAATTTTCACTTCCTACAACATAGGAATGATGTATTACACCCAGAGAAGGAATATGATTACCTCAAACATGTTCTAAGAGCAAAATGTTATTTTTGGGTGGTGACCATGTAACATGGTTTTCGCAACCATGTTATTTTCTCGGAAATCATGTATCTGATTTCGGCAAGCAGGTTATATTTGACGAGAAAATAGCATTTTAGTGATAAACATGTTACATGGTCACAATACAAAAATAACATTTTGCTCTTGAAACATGTTTGAGGTGATCATATTCCTTCTCTGCGTGTACATAAAAAAACATGTTTTTTTTTAATATTTGAAAAAAAAACATGTGCTGCTGATGAGATTCGAACCTATTTTCTTTATTTTTTAATACATACTAATAAATAGTATCTCGAGAAGTAGTTAGAATGTTAAGCCTTGGTATCATATTACGAACATTTGGATTGCGGTTTCGACGCTTCGCTTTCAGTAGCTTTTGTGGCTGAGTTTGCTAAGGCATTCTGTTATGTTCAATCTCTGGTCGGACCGAAAAAATTTCACAATGTAAAAATTAGATAACTAGAATAAAAGTGTAATAAAAGAAGTAAGGAATGTCTAAAGTCGAGCGGGACCGACTATATTATATCCTGCACCATTTTGTAGATCCACTTTTTCGATACCATATCAAATCCATCAAATGTGTTCGGTGCTAAGGGTTTTTGTCCAAATTTAAATGGGAAATCTTTAAATCTGTCTCGAGAACACTAGCATATCTAGTGTTCGGTTTAAGTTTAAATGGGGCCATATTTGCTTGACGTCGTTACAACCCTTGCAATTCTACCATCGAACATTTGCCAACATAACACCCTTTTCACGCAGTATGAGCTTGCAGGTAGCCGGGGGCATACCAACAGATTCTAGTTCCCCTGGAATATGTAAGGTAGTCCCTAGCCTTGCTAACTCATCCGCTTCGCAGTTCCCCGGTATGTGCCCAGCCATCTCATTAAGAGATTTGCGGCAGTCGATGGAACACAGAGTCCAAGGATTTTATTGATGTTTACTGTCTGAGTATATATTAATGCCAACATTTTTTGGAACATTACTTCTCAGCCAATTCGCCACCTCTCTTATTGCCTTATTCAGCCTGAAAAACACTTCAGTGATTAGGGAATCTTTTCGCTATTCAAAGTTCCAGGTCTTTAGAATATACTCCGAAACCCACTTGTCCATCCCATTTGGAGCCATCAGTGTAAAAATCTATATGACGGTTATTCCCTGTGGTTATTCCACGCCTCACTGTTGGGAATTATAGTTTCAAACTTTTTGTCGAAAAGGGGCCTCGCCAGAGTGTAATCCACTACGTTTGGCAAATCTGGCCGAACTGTGACCGTAGCCTTTTTCCGACCACAGCGATAGCTCGCGCAACCGCACAGCCGTTGTTGCACCTGACTGTTTCGCCAAAATGTCTAAAGGCAATAGATGCAGCATGACATTAAGGGAATTTGTTCCTGTCTTGCTGAATGCGCCTGAGATACACAAACACGCCATACGTTGAACTTTATCAAAACTAGTAGGCTGCCGAAGTGCCGGCCACCAGACTACAACGCCATATAGCAATATAGGTCTAACCACTGCCGTGTACAGCCAATGCACAATTTTCGGTTTTAGTCCCCATTTTTTTCCTATTGCCTTTTTGCACGAGTACAAAGCTACCGTGGCTTTACTCGCTCTTTCTTCAATATTAATCTTAAAGTTCAGCTTCCTGTCCAGAATAACGCCAAGGTATTTTGCACACTCACTAAAGGGAATTTCAATACCCCCTAAGGATATGGGCTTAACCGTGGGAGTTTTGCGATCTTTGCAGTACATGACTAATTCTGTCTTTGCAGGATTTACCCCAAGACCATTGTCTTTCGCCCACTCCTCAGTCATCCGGAGGGCCCTCTGAAAAATATCTCTGTTTGCGGATGGGGATTTTCCCCTGACTGCTAGAGCCACATCGTCTGCGTATGCCACCACTTTTATCCTTTCATTTTCTAGGGAAACCAGAAGGTTGTTTATAGCAACACTCCAAAGAAGAGGTGATAGAACTCCTCCTTGGGGAGCGCCTCTGTTCACATACCTTTGTATGTTTCCTTGTCCTAGTGTGGCCGAAATACGTCTCCTCATTAGCAGTTCATCTAGCAGCCTAAGTATACCTGGATCAACATTCAGAGTTGCCAGTCCATTTAATATAGAGCTCGCATGGACGTTATTGAATGTCCCCTCGATGTCTAGAAACCCCACGATTGTGTATTCATTGACAGATAGTGAGCTTTCAATAAAGCTGACTAGTTCATTCAAAGCGTTCTAAGTATACCTACCCATCCTTCGCAGTGAGAGGCTTTTCACGCTTTATGCTTAGTACTAAGTTCGCTTCTGCGAAAAACGAATATCTTCATCTATCTCCGTAAATAGGGCATCAAACCCAGGTTTGTTAACATATTTATGCGAAATAATATGCCTGCCTATTTTTTCGTGCGAAAAATCCAGAGTTGTATAAATATGTGTTTGAAAATTATCAAAACAAAGATTTCGCATTTATTTCGTGCCAACGTTTTTTTATATCGAGAATAACAGTTTTTCGTTCGAAAACATGCTTTTAACTCCGCCGGAGTAATTCCATCAGGTCCGGGGGATTTCAATGGCCCAAAACTGTTTATTCTAGAGCCTCGGTTGCACCGCCAGAACATGGTTCAACCGTCTGATTTCCGAGAAATGTGTGTCCAAAAGTACCTCCAACGTCTCCTCACTTCACGTTGTCCAATTGCCCTCCGATGTCTTAATGAAACCTGGAGCGGAGTTAGTGGGTGCTAGTACTTTCCGTAGTCTCACACAAAATTTTTTTCTGATTCAATCACGAAATTAATTGATCCAATTAATTTTTTAATTGAAATGTCTTCAATCACAGAAATGATAATATCAATTAAAAAATTAATTGAAGGTAAATTAAAAAATTAATTGATCCAATTAAAAAATCAATTTATACTATTAATTTTTGTGACTGATTTTTGTTTCAATTAAAAAAATTGTTGAATGAATTAAGGTTTTAATTAAATATTTTTTAAAACTCAATTAAAACTTTAATTGGAAAAATGTTCGTCCATTTTTTCTATGCTGGAAGCCTCGGATGTATTATAAAATACATCTACAGTAATCATTCCACGAGTTATGCGGAGCCCTTCTCAGTTCTCGTTTATATCCTCTCAGATCCATTTTGTAATTGTCCCAATCGTCCGGATAAATATATATGGCAATAACAATTATCTTTGACCCGATAAAATACCACATGCCAAATTTGAAGACGATCGGACAGGTAAATTGACTCAGAATTTAAATCTAAGCCGATCTCTATACTAAAAGATGGGTCTATGACTGCTCCTTCTGGGTGTTACATACAAATGCACAAACTTATTATACCCTGTACCACAGTATAAATATTGAGAAAAATAAAGAAATGCAAAGTATCCGAAAACGAAATATTTCCGTCCTATGACCAACGCATGTAAAATTCATTAGAAATAATCCAACTTTGCACTACTTCCGGATCACATGTTGGTGATCCAAATCACATTTTTGGAAACTCCTGTTTTGCTGTGATGCTCTTTCAGTATATGCCCTCATAACCATTCAAATGGCACTCATATAATCCGATTCGATTGAATCCGGTAAGAACCAATTTTTGCATGATATACTGACATTACGTACGAAATTTTAAACGGATCGGATGAAATTTACTTTTCTAAGAGGCCCATGAATTATGGTCTGATATGGACCAATTTTTGCATGGTTGTCAGAGGGCATATGCTAGACCGACTCAAAATTTCTCCACGATCCACAATAAAACTACTTTATGTAGTCCTAGACCAATATTTGTATGTGATAAAAACAGAATTACAAAGTTAATATACCACCCATTATATTGTGGAGTATATGAAAAGTAGCCTTACCTATGCTCAAGAAGAGAAATCTGGGAATCAAATCAAGCAATAAGAACTTCTCGTTTCAAGCGAATATATGCGTTATGCGCTTTACAGACTATCAGTTATTCCGGACGGAATGTCGGTGTTTGTAAAGAATCTTACAGTGTATCGGATCGATACGACTTGTCGGCGATTCCTAAAAAATCGGTGTTATCGATCCCATAAGCATGCAGCAGTATCGATTATGCCTTCGGACTTAACTTATATTGTGCACAATATATGGGATATGTTCGACACGAGCACTGTCGTCCGGAATAATTGATAGTATGTAAAGCGCATTAGAGTGACTTTAGTAGATAGACACGGACATGGCTAAATCAGAATTTCAGGGCGATTAAGAATATACGGTACATATTCCTTAGTTGATATTAAACCATTATTTTAATGCAAATGATATTATGACAAATATATTTGGCAGGCCTATAAGTTGAGCTCTCACAGAATCCTTGATCACCTGAATTTAATCAACGAATCAAATAAGGAGTAATTCATTGTTTTTCTTCCTTTTCTTTTTTGTAAATGCCGCCAAATTCAACTTCCATCATGTTCTTCACTTGGAGAACACTTTGAAACCTTGTGTTGCCGACAATATTAAACCAAAAACACGCCATCATTTTCTCATTCATTAATTTTAACGATTCAATACTTTATGGTAACCATACTTGGATGTGCCAAGAAGCACAGGCGCTGATTGCAAAAACCTCTAACTAAAATATACAGGACACCAAACAAACTAATCCAGCTTACAGCTTCTTCGATTATGAACACCAAATTCACTTGCTCCCTCACTAGCCGCCTGCTTGGCAGTTGTTAGCTGGTTGTCGTTGTTGGCGGTTGTTTGTCTAACTCTCATTGCATGAAAAATTATCTGAAATAATTATTATGAACTAAAAGATGATATTGTTTCGTTGGACGTTTTGACTTTTCCAGGGGCTTTGGTGTCGGTACTTTGGTGTTTGGTGTTAGATGTTATTAGCCCCCAAAAGTGCTTCTGTTAACAATCCCGATGGCGGCTGCCGGCAGGTAGTGTCGGCCTTAGATGTTGCTAACGAATGATGGCCTGCCGTTGCTGTTGCTTACAACAAAAGCGTTTGCAATAGAAATTAAACGTTTTGATTGCTTTTGACCTTAAGTTGTCGTGTTTCGACTAAAAAGGTCATCTTCGTTAATTTCGCTTCACTGGTATTGATACCATTTTTGTTGTTGTAACTTTGTAGAGTATTTTATAGCTAAAGATGTTGTAATCTTCTGGTTTAATAAATGTTCGAGCAAAATATTGGTTGGATTTTTGTCGGTCATGTTTGGTTTCGTTAAGACAATTTCACACTTCTGTTTATTTTATTGGCATTTGAAGTTTTTTCTTTTCGACAATGGTGATGGGAAAGGAGTTAACTCTTCTAATATTTTAAGTGAAACTCTTTTTGGGATCATAACATCTTTATTGGCAATTAGTCGAGAGGATTTCTCATTCAAGACGATTTTTGTACAATATGATTTACCTTACAATAGAAAGAGTTGCATAAATGAAAATATAGATGAAGATCCATATTTGTCTGGTAATATTTATAACTAATATATATAACTTAAGGAAGAGAAAGCTAAAGAAGAAGAAGAGGCAGAAACCCTTCAGCTGAAAATATAGTAATGATATGGGATCTATAGGTTAGGTTAGGTATAATGGCAGCCCGTCATTTCAGTATGCATATGGGTTATATTTGTAAGACGTATTGAGAATATGAGTATTTTGAAGAATATCGGCTACTAACGCTACCCAGCGGCGGATTTGGTTATTTCTCTCCCGAAAAAGGTTTTAATAATCGGCTGTGCCTAAACAATTTTCCAAGCTTATCTCTTTGCCAAAGTCAAATCATCGATTTGAGTGCAGTTGGGTGGGTTTATTTTTGAGCGTGCTTCCTTTATCGATTTGACTCAAGCCAACTGCACTCAAATCGATCATTTGACTTTGACAAAGGAAAAGAGATATGCTTGTAAATTTTTTTTAACAAAGCCTTGATAGTCGGCTTTGTCTAAAAAAACGTTTTTTTTTTTTTTTTGAAGGTTCAAGTAAAGTTCACTTTGGTATTAGTGAAGTACCCGAATTTATTCTGATAATTGGTTGATAATTTTGCTGCAAGTAGAGGATGCTGATGAAGCATGTGGTAATGTGGTCCGAAATAGCTGTCCATCCAACTGTCTTGCAGTCTATAGAGCATTGCCCAAATAAATTTTGCAAACATACTTTTCCTCTGTTGGTTAAGA
Source organism: Haematobia irritans (assembly GCF_050003625.1). Taxonomy (NCBI): domain Eukaryota; kingdom Metazoa; phylum Arthropoda; class Insecta; order Diptera; family Muscidae; genus Haematobia; species Haematobia irritans. The sequence continues at coordinate 135,474,567 of NC_134398.1, read as the reverse complement.
TACACTTGTAGTTTAGTCAATACATGGTTTTAAGCTGAAAATAACAATAAGCTTTTATAGAAATTAAATTTTGGTGAAATATTCTATACAAAAAAATTCGGCAAATTTTCTATACAAAAAAAAAATCGGCAAATTTTTCTATACAAATAAAATTTTTACCAAATTTTCTATACAAGTAAAATTTTGCCAAATTTTCTACACAAATAAAATTTTGGCAACATTTTCTATAGAAATAAAATTTTGGCAACATTTTCTATGGAAATAAAAATTTGACAATATTTTCTGTTGAAATAAAAATTTGACAAAATTTTCTACAGAAATAAAATTTTGGCCACAATTTTCTATAGAAATAAAATTTTGACGACATTTTCTATATAAATAAAATGTTGGCAAAATTTTTCTATAAAAATAAAATTTTGAAAAAATTTTCTATAAAAATAAAATGTTGACAAAATTTTCTATAGAAATAAAATTTTGACGACATGTTCTATAGAAATAAAATTTGACAAAATATTTTATAGAAATAAAATTTCAGCCAAATTTACTATAGAAATAAAATGTTGACAAAATTTTTCTATAAAATAAAATTTTGACAAAATTTTTCTATGAAATAAAATTTTGACAAAATTGTTCTATAGAAATAAAATTTTACAATTTTTTTTTTACAAATAAAATTTTGGCAAAATTTTTCTATAAAAATATAATTTTTACATTTTTCATAGAAATAAAATTTGACAAAATTTTTTATACAAATAAAGTTTTGCACTAATTTTCAGCAGAAATAAAATGTTTGGCAAATTTTTTGTACAAATAAAATTTGGCAAAATTTTTGTTCGAAATAAAATGTTGACAAAATTTTTCTATAAAAATGTAAGTTCGACATTTTATATAGAAATTTTGATAAAATTTTCTATTGAATTAAAATTTTGACCAAATTTTCTGAAGAAATAATTTTTTTTAAATATTTTTTTATTGAAAACAATTTTACAAAGGATTACAAATATTCAATTCACTGTCAAATGAAGTGAAGAATAAGACAAATACAACTTTTTCTATGAGCAACTTACAATGTTAGTAAGAAACAGCTTTTGAGAGGAAGACAAATGATTTTGTTAAATCTGTCCAATTTTGTAATCAAGATACTAATAAAATAGATACTAATAATAAACAAGTATATACGGCCGCAAGTTCGGCCAGGCCGAAGCTTATGTACCCTCCACCATGGGTTGGGTAGAAACTTCTTCCAAACGCTGCCATCCACAATCGAATTACTTGATTTGCCGATGGCAAGGTATCTTAAAACCTTCTAACACGGTCTTCAAATTGTAAGTAAGTCCATACGTGGTATATATTAAATAAAAAGGACCGATTAAATACAATAATTCAGTTTGACAAAATTTTCTATAGAAATAAAATTTTAACAAAATTTTCTATAGAAATAAAATTTTAACAAAATTTTCTATAGAAATAAAATTTCCACAAAATTTTTTATAGATATAAAATTTTGACAAAACTTTCTATAGAAATAAAATTTTGACAAAAGTTTCTATAGAAATAAAATTTTGACAAAATTTTCTATAGAAATAAAATTTTGGCTGATTATTCTTGGCACGAGTGGCAACCATGATTATGAACCGATATGGACCAATTTTTGTGTGATTAGAGATCGGCTATATATAACTATAGACCGATATGGGCTAATTTTGGTATGGTTGTTAGAGGCCATATACTAACACCACGTTTCAAATTTGAGACGGATCGGATGAATTTTCCTCCTCCAACAGGCTCCGGAGGTCATATCAGGGGATCGGTTTATATGGGGGCTATATATAATTGTGAACCGATGTGGACCAATTTTTGCGGATGTTAGATGCTATATACTAACACCACGTTCCACATTTGAACCGGATCGGATGAGGTTCCGGAGGTCAAATCTGGTGAACGGTTTATATGGGGGCTATATATAATTATGGACCGATATGAACCAATTGTGGCACGGTTTTTAGAGACCATACACTAACACCATGTTCCAAATTTTGACCGGATCGGATGAAATTTGATTCTCTCAGAGGCTCCAAATCTGGCGATCGATTTTTATGGAGGCTATATATAATTATGAACCGATGTGAACCAAATTTTGCATGGTTGTTAGAGACCACATACTAACACCATGTTCGAAATTTTAACCGGATCGGATGAAATTTGCTTCTCTTTGAGGCTCCGCAAGCCAAATCTGGGGATTTGTTTATATGGGGGCTATATATAATTATGCACCGATGTGGACCAATTTTTGCATGGCTTTTAGAGACCATATACCAACACCATGTACCAAATTTCATCCGGATCGGATTAAATATGCTTCTCTTAGAGTCTCCGCAAGCCAAATTTGAGGGTCCGTTTATATGGGGACTAGAATTAAAAGTGGACCGATTATGGTGTCTTAGAGCAATATTTCGATGCGTTACAAACGGAATGACAAAGTTAATATACCCCCCATCCTATGGTGGAATGTATAAAAATAGAAATTACATTCAATTAACAGACAGCAGCTTTGACTGGATGGGTCCATAGGGTTTCAGTTGTAAGGTCCGTTGAATTGAAAAATGTATCACACCGATGGGATTAGTTGCGGGTTCCACACATATATCTGTGGTGGCTATGACTGCCGACTGTGACATTGAGAAGGTCCCGGCAGGACATTGAGAAGGGAAATAACTGTTACTCTGATGGATCAAAGATAGCACAGATGCCGAAATTCAATCATAAGGGAACGTGATCATTTTCACGGGTAGCCGGAGGGCAACGGTATGATCACGAAAGGTGACCGTAGAGATAGACAGACCTTTTATTGTGGTCTTCTACTTAACTGTACGAGAGCCAAATCTACCTTGCTTCAGGTACTCTAGTCCTGTTTTCCGTTACATGTATTCAGCCCACTTCACCTTGCGTAACGAAGAGTCATAATTGTGATCTGTCAGAGCTTTACTTCTCTAGTCGTTACTCAGAAGAAAACGCCTAAGCTCGTCGTGAACATAATGGCAAGGGCGGTTCATAAGAGAGTAGCCGATGAAAAATTTACCCATCCGGTCCCTCCGATACGTACAACTTGCTGTCAGGGCTTTAAGGGCAACTAATCTTTGGCCGTTCTTACTTGCTATTTTAATTTTATTAGACCTGAAAAATGCAAATCATACTTCGAAAAAGAATACCTTATTTCATTTCCCCGTAGATGTTTAAAATCTTGTTGCAAAGCAAATATTTTCGCTTATGAAGTGTCCATTTGTTGGAATTATAAGGCGTGTTTTGGTCTCTTATGCAAAAATTGCTTACTTGGCAATAATCCCAAAACAATTGTTAATACAAAAAAAAATGACAGAACAAGACAAAGCCGAGGAAAAGTTTCACTTGGCTTTTTAAGGAAATGTCAAAGAAATGTCCAAAAATGTTTTTCTGTTGTCTCTAAGCTGCCAACAATATTAGCGCGCGAATGTTGCCCTACTGAAGCGATGATATATTCGATTTTTTATTGAGTTTGTAAATTGTTATTGAGATTGATGAAATCAAACATTTAAATCCAACGATTCTCATTGGCATTGCTCATAATACGTACGCAGTGGAACCGCATTGTGGAAATCCACGCCAACTTTTTTGAATATTTGAGAGGCGTCCATTTTTGATATTATATCAAATGTCTCATGAAATCGTCCATAGTAGTCGTTTCGGCCTATATACATAAATGTAAAAAGTCCTTCGGGAAATGACTCATCCCTCCCTATAGAAATCCATCCAGGAGGCTCCAAAAGTCAAATAGTGGGCTCAATTTATATGAGGGCTATATCCAAAATTGACCCGATGGCCTATTTGTAATACCATCCGACCTACATCAATAACAACTACTTGTGCCGAGTTTCAAGGCGGAAGTTAGGAAGTGAACGCGATTGTCTCAGCCAGAATATATATATATTTTTTATGAGTACTGAGACCTGTTGCAAACGGAATGACAAAGTTAGTATAACCCAATCCTATGGCGATTGGTATAAAACCAAAACTTAGTTGGGCTAAAATTTCGTTTCCGAGAAAAGAAATTAACTTTTTACCATGTACGTGCTTCACAATAAATGAGTTGTTTTCGTTATGTAGAAGTCTTGGCCTATAAATGCATTTTATAAATTTTAGCTAGGGGAGCTATGGTCCCCAAAAAAATTTTCTATCTAAGTTAATGCCTATATCTCTCATTCCCAATTGTTATTATTGTAGGGTATGTTCATTTCTGTGCGGTCATTTTAATTGATCCCCCAACTCAAATAAAGACAATATATGTTTGAAATCAAGACACATAATCCACAGTATGTACCAACAAAGGGGCAGGAACCACCTCTGAATTGGCAACAAAGAAGACAAACTAACCCAATAGTGGGTGAATAGGTCAAATGGCAGGCGAGCACAAAAAAAAGAAACAAATCGCAAATCGGGATGAATTTCTTGTCGTTAAAGGTAAGAGCAACACACAACATCAAGCTGTGGCCACCACAGCCGTGTGTATTCAAATCATCATGGCAGAGTCAAACAAAATTGTATTGGTCCAAAGAAATAAAAACAACAACCAAACACTGGCAACTGTAGTTAAACAATACATCAAAACAAAACAAAAATACAATGAAGAATTAAATCTTTTTTTTTAATTTCTAATTTTGTTTCTCTGTATATCCCGATTTAGTGACTATTGAATCTGTAATGCTGTAGTATTTGATTTGGCACGAAAAAGAAATATCGGGGAAATACATAAATCAGCCATACTCACATTTTGTATACAACATTTTGTTCACTTTCTTATAGTGTAAAAAAACCAGGCAACTAATACTGATTCGTAATGACGAGGGGTGTTAGATAATACAATGATTGGATATAACTTATCGCAGAGTTCTACAATATACCACACTGTTAGAAAAATATGTTTTTCATATGTTCCGATATAAACAAAATGTGTTTCGGGCAGAATTTTTTAAACACAATATATTTAAGTGCAAAAATGTAATGTTTTAAACTAACTAAACTAGCATTAAATATTTGGAACACATATGTTAAAATGTTTGAATATAGTAGGTTTGGGACATGAATGTTTCATAAAAAATAATATGTGTAAACATAAACATATATAAATTTACAAATTTCGAGTAAACATATGTATGTTGTGATATTTTATTCAGAGAACGACAGAGAGAGAGAGAGAGAGAGAGTATAAAGAAAGAAATAGAGATGGAAACCGGGAGGGTTGACAAAAGATATCAACATAACACAGCGATAGAATCAAAGGAGAGCAATTTCTGTGAAACTGATTGTATGTCGTTTCGGAAAAATGTTTTATGAGTTCATTTGTTTTGGCTATGCGTTTGGCATGTTAATAAGGCTTCGCCAAAAATTGGATATGCTTAAGTCTAAATATTATTTAATTTCAATATTAAATTGCGTATTCGGAGTAAAGAGAATAGATATTTGAAAAAAAAACAGCATGCCTTGAGCGCAGCATTTTATGTATGTGTGGACATATGTTATGTCAAATCTGGGGATCGGTTTATATGGGGCTATTTATTCATAATTATGAACCGATATGGATTTTTGCATGGTTGTTAGAGACCATATACTAACACCACGTACAAAGTTTCAACCGTATCGGATGAATTTTTTCTCCTCCAAGAAACTCCAGAGGTCAAATCTGGGTTTATATAAGGGCTATATATAATTATGGACCGATATGGACCAATTCTAGCATTGTTGTTAGAGACCATATACTAACACCATGTACCAAATTTCAGCCAGATCGGATGAAATATGCTTCTCTTAGAGGCTCCGCAAGTCAAATCTGGGGGTCCGTTTATATGGGGGCGATATATGTAAAAGTGAACTGATATGGCCCATTTGCAATACCATCCGACCGTCATGCGATAGCTTGTTTCGTTCGGAAGTTAGCGTGATTTCAACAGACGGGCGGAGGGGCATGTTTAGATCAACTTAGAATTTCACCACGACCCAGAATATATACCTTATGGGGTCTTAGAGCAATATTTGGATGTGTTACAAACGGAATGACAAAGTTAATATACCCCCAATCGTATGGTGGAGGGTATAAAAATGTACAAACTGTAGGTGTAAATTTATGACATTATAATTAAAGGAATTTTTAAGTCTTAAAAAGCTTCAGCGCACACAAAATTGCTTCTGTAACATATACCCCAAACACATTTTGCTTCAAGCATATATATATTTTCAGAATTGGTCCAAACAAAATATTGTTTGGACTGTTCAAACATATTATGTTTCACCTTAGGGCATACACTGGTAGTAAACAATTTTAATGAAATTTTCTTTGTGTGGATATATTTTTAAGGCGCCAATTGTTTACTTCTTGCATTATACTCTCTAGGTCTCTCTTTCTAAACACATATATGTATATATATGAGACGTAAAATATTGTTTACCCTTAAAAATCTCCCAAGTAAATGTTATCCCCTAAACTTGCAACAAAAACCCTAATTTGGGGGAAAACCCCCAACCTGGCAACACTGAGTCAAACAAGCTTTTCTCTCATATGAAGACACCCACTTTATAGGAGCAAAACGACTTCATTTAAATAGTTTATCGACTTTTGGGCAAGGCAAAAAACTTTATATCAGAGAATTGCGTCTTATATGCTAAGCAAAGTTCGCATTCTTATTTTAAGGACAAGAAATCTTTGTCCTCATAACAATATTTTTTTCAGTGCATAGACTAACATTGCGTACCAAATCTGGTTTATATTGAGGCTATATGTAAAAGTCCGATGGTCCGATGTCGACCTACATCAATAACAACAACTTGTACACGGATGAAAAATACTGTTTTTCATATGTTTGGCTATAAACATTATATGTTTGGAAAACAAATTTTTAAACACAATATTTTTGAGTGCAAGTTCATAAACTAGCATAACATGTTTGGGACATATATGTTAATATGTTAGAACATATTATGTTTGGGACATAAAATGTTTTTAAATATAATATGCTTGGATGCAAACATATATTAATTTAGAAATAGCCTATAAACATATATGTGTTTAGTAGCTTGGAGCGCTATTTAACAGGGAGCGATATTGAATTAAGTTGGTGGTTGTTGCTTGTTATTACAAAATTAACATTTTATTTTTCCTTGGGCAATTGATCAGCTACTTCTTTGATCCTTACAAACTGTGTGGTCCACTGTTCGAATCCCCGTCCGGCAAGAGGTAAAATTAAAATAAAAAAAATCATACAATTGAATAATTTCTTCTACAATGTTTGTATTACAGAAAAAGGTGCTAAGAACTAAAAAATCTCGTGGAAGTGAGAAAAATGTGGGGGAATATACAATTGGGCAGAAACAAAATTTTGAGCATTCAGGTCGAAAACCTATGTTGTTAGCTCCTATATTACCTGTTTATTTTCATAATTCATTATGATTGTAAATATATAAATAAATAAATAAAATTTTGAGCACAATATTGTTTGGGAGAATTTTTTTAAGCATATAATATTTTTGGGTGCAAAATGCTTCCAAACATATTATATGTTCACATAATAACATATTGTTTTTTGGAAGACAACATTATTGAATTTGGATGCAAAAATACAAAATGTTTGGAAATTGACTACCCAAACATATATTGTTTAGACCAATATGCTTTCAAACATATTATATATTGGAAGAGATCAAACATATAAATGTTTTGGGCAATAGCCAAAAATGTATATGCTTGAAGCAAAATATGTTTGGGAGTATATGTTACAGAAGCGATTTTTTGTGAGCGTGTACCATGTTGGTGTAATTTCAACAGACATAGGGACGGATATCGCTAGATCGAGTCAGAATTTATGCACGACACAGTATATATGGGGTCTGAGGGCAATATTTTAATGTGCTACCAACGGAATGACAACGGTTATACACCCCCATCCAATGGTGGAGGATATGAATATATTATTTTCAAGAGCGATACAACGATTATAGCGACCTTCCAATTTTTTGATGCCATTTTGGTAGTACTCCTTCGATTTTGCTTCAAAATAGGCCTCAGTTTCGGCGATCACCTCTTCATTGCAGCCAAATTTTCCCCTACGAGCATCCTTTTGAGGTCTGAGAACAAGAAAAAAGTCGCTGGGGCCAGATCTGGAGAATACCGTGGGTGGGGAAGCAATTCGAAGCCCAATTCATGAATTTTTGCCATCGTTCTCAATGACTTGTGGCACGGTGCGTTGTCTTGGTGCAACAACACTTTTTTCTTCTGGAGCCATGTTTCATCCATTGTCACATATCGACGGAAAAACTCGGGTTTATTACGAGTTAACAGCTGCAAACACCGCTCAGAATCGTCAACACGTTGTTGGTTTTGGTCAAATGTGAGCTCGCGCGGCACCCATTTTGCACAGAGCTTCCGCATATCCATATATTGATGAATGATATGACCAACACGTTCCTTTGATATCTTTAAGGCCTCTGATATCTCGATCAACTTCATTTTACGGTCATTCAAAATCATTTTGTGGATTTTTTTTATGTTTTCGTCGGTAATCACCTCTTTCGGGCGTCCACTGCATTCACCGTCCTCCGTGCTCATTTCACCACGCTTGAATTTTGCATACCAATCAATTATTGTTGATTTCCCTGGGGCAGAGTCCGGAAACTCATTATCAAGCCAAGTTTTTGCTTCCGCCGTATTTTTTCCCTTCAGAAAACAGTATTTTATCAAAACACGAAATTCCTTTTTTTCCATTTTTTTCACAATAACAAAAGTTGCTTCACAAAAGACGCTCTATCTCACAAACTAATTGACTTACAGACGTCAAATTTTGACACGAATCATTTGAAGGTTGGTACTATATAAAAATAATATGCATTTAATACTAGCGACGCCATCTATGTGTCAGACCGGGGACTTATCAGCCAACCTGTTACTAACTTTATGGGGTCTGAGACCAATATGTCGCTGTGATACAAACTAAATGGCAAAGTTAGTATATCTCCTATACTATGGTGGAGGATACAATAAAACATATAAAAATCGCTTTAACTTTTTTAAATTCGTCCCTCGTATCTAATAAATTAAATTTAAGGTTCGTCATTGCGGTCAAATAATGACAGGTATGTTTTAAGGGTATGGCTTAGTTCGAAGTTGAGTTATTGATATTGGCATTTAATGGTGATAATGAATTTCGCCATTGTCTCATCCCACTATGGTGTCTTCTCGCTTGCTCTCTCCTTGTGTGAGGTGCAGACAAATAATTTCAAAATAAATGAATATTGATAGACCATAAACAATACCATGGAGTCCAAGATTCATACACACCCAACGAATATGGATACCCGCCATACGAAAAGATGTTTATATCACCAAAGTGTATCGCATTTCGCATTCGTTTTCGTATTCATTTGTCCATTTCACCCCCACATTCTTAACAATGGCTGAGTAATGGAGCTGCGCATGCGTATTGTTGTCGACTATGGATTTGCCAACAATTATTTGTGTTTCTATTTTATTTTTATTTTTTGTTTTGCACTCAAATGGCAAGGTGAACAATAATGGCTTATGATGATTTCTGCAATGATGGCACAGCGGAAATTCTTTTTCATTAATTAATTTCGTTTATTATTCCAATATATCTATGGTATATATCTTCAGCTCTGTTGGTGTTAATTGTCGTCTGCCTTTCTTTGAAATGTCGATTGAAGATGATGCCTTTGGTATTTGTGATTGTTGTTAAATTTCGGCAATAGAAAGCAATACGGGGTAATCAATGTTTTATTATTTCGATAGATTTAATTATTATTTTAATTTCTCCCTCAAAGAAGTCATCCTCAAAATTTCAACAAAGTAATGTTTAGCTAAGTAAACAGAAAATTAAAAATGGCTATGGCAATCGACTTTATTGCTTACCCCTTTGAAAGATAGGGTTACTAAAGTTGTTAGTTAGATATGGTCTGTCGTAAACTATATGATATTTGACATAGATTTACGATGTATTTAATTAACCATACGTCAAAAACGCCGTAATCCTTCGTAAAATACTTAGTTTCTGAAAATATTAGAATTTATATAGAATAAGTTTTTTAGAACCGTTTTTTTTTAATTTTTGTGTTTTCGAATACTTTTTCCTTATAAAAATATAGCTAGAAAATAACCATATGGAAATCGCGCTTATATAAAACTAAATCCCATTTTTGCCGGAATAATTTTTACAATTTCAACAATGTGAAAACGCGTTGTATTGAGACGTTTTTCAAATGCCTGTTACTCTAAGGAAATGCAAATTACTTTAAATAAAAAAATTAAGAAATTATATAAAATTCTTGCATACTTCGATATGGAAATATGTGGCTCGGTTCATATATATATATATATATATATATATATATATATATATATATATATATATATATATATAATATATATATATATATATATATATATATATATATATATATATATATATATATATATATATATATATATATATATATATATATATATATATATATATATATATATATATATATATATATATATATATATATATATATATATTATATATATATATATATATATATATATATATATATATATATATATATATATATATATATATATATATATATTATATATATATATATATATATATATATATATTATATATATATATATATATATATATATATATATATATATATATATAATTGTGGATAGATATGGACGAAATTTTAGCAAAAATTTTAGTAAAATCTTGCATTTTGGTTTATATGGGGATTGGGTATAATTATGGACCGATATCGACCACATTTTTATACCCTCCACCATAGGATGGGGGTATATTAACTTTCGCATTCCGTTTGTAACACATCGAAATATTGCTCTAAGGCCCCATAAAGTATATATATTCTGGGTCGTGGTGAAATTCTGAGTCGATCTGAGCATGTCCGTCCATCCGTCTGTTGAAATCACGCTAACTTCCGAACGAAACAAGCTATCGACTTGAAACTTGGCACAAGTTGTTATTGATGTCGGTCGGATGGTATTGAAAATGGGCCATATCGGTCCACTTTTACGTATAGCCCCCATATAAACGGACCCCCAAATTTGGTTTGCGATTGCTCTAAGAGAAACAAATTTCATCCGACCCGGCTGAAATTTGGTACATGATGTTAGTATATGGTCTCTAACAATCATGCAAAAATTGGTCCATATCGGTCCACTTTTACGTATAGCCCCCATATAAACGGACCCCCAAATTTGGCTTGCGATTGCTCTAAGAGAAACAAATTTCATCCGACCCGGCTGAAATTTGGTACATGGTGTTAGTATATGGTCTCTAACAACCATGCAAAAAGTGGTCCATATCGGTCCATAATTACATATAGCCCCCATATAAACCGATCCTCCGATTTGGCTTGCGGAGCCTCTAAGAGAACCAAATTTCATCCGATCCGGCTGAAATTTGGTACATGGTGTTAGTATATGGTCTCTAACAACCATGCAAAAAGTGGTCCATAATTACATATAGCCCCCATATAAACCGATCCTCCGATTTGGCTTGCGGAGCCTCTAAGAAAACCAAATTTCATACGATTCGGCTGAAATATGGTCCGTGGTGTTAGAATATTGTCTCTAAACACCATGCCGAAATTGGTCCATATCGGTCCATAATTATATATAGCCCCCATATAAGCCGATCCCCAGATTTGACCTCAGGAGCCTCTTAGAGGACCAAAATTTTATTTTTATTGAAAACATTGTCAAAATGTTATTTCTATAGAAAATTTTGTCAAAATTGTATTTCTATAGAAAATTTTTTCCAAATTTTACTTCTATAGAAAATGTTGTCAAAATTTTATTTGTAAACTTTAAACTTAATTATATACGTATTTAATCGGCCTTTTTTAGGTTAATATATACCATGTACTATGTGGTATATATTACGGTGTTAGGAAGTTTTAAGATACCTTGCCATCGGCAAGTGTTACCGCAACCCAAGTAATTCGATTGTGGATGACAGTCTTCAGTAGAAGTTTCTACGCAATCCATGGTGGAGGGTACATAAGCTTCGGCCTGGCCGAACTTACGGCCGTATGTACTTGTTCATAGTTGTTAGAGGCCATATACTAATATCACTTACCAAATTTCAACTAGATCGGATGAAATTTGCTCTTACAAATTGTTCCGGAAGTCAAATTTGGAGATTCATTTATATGGGAGTTATATATAAGTATGGGCTAATATATACCACTTTTTGAGTAATTATTACAGGGCATATACTAACACCACGTACCAAATTTCCACCGGATCGGATGAAGTTTTTTCGTCCAAGAGGACAAATCTGGGGGTCGCACATTGGGGTTTTTGATACCAAAAATGGGAATTAATTGAAAAATTAAATTTAGGAGAACCGAAAAAATTTTTATAGTCGGTAAAAGTACACAAAATTCCACATCACTAGCGCAAAAATTGTGTCTTTGACAAGTACCGTTGTGTCACTATATATGTTTGAAGTTGGAGTTATTTTACGTTTTCCTTGCGTGCGATATAAATGTAAATTATTGGTGTCTTAAAAATTAGTTTTGAGTGTTTTCTAAAGCGATAATTAAAAAAATAATAATGGAACCTTCATTCTCAGGTTAGTAAGATTATTATTGTGTTTTTTGTTTTTATATGTGACTTGTGTTATTATTTGAAATTTAGTTTCGCTCGTAAGTCTTTAAATTAGAGGATTTTGAGAAATATGTCGACAAATAGTTGTGAATAAAGCTAAATTAAGTAAAAAAGTTTATTTTTTCTAAAACAATAAACTCTTTTGAAAGCATAGATGAAAAAGTTGTCTGCACTTTTTTGCACATTTTGAAATTAAATGGAAATACATTTTTCAACCCCTGGCACTATATGTCCCCAACCGTGCACAAATATTTATTACTTGGAGCAGAAATAATTAACCACGCTTTACTTCCGATTGGACAGTTGTCGGAAGAAGCGCAAGAAGCTCGAAACAAAGATTTTAAAAATTTTAGAGAGCATTTTTTGCGAAAATGTTCTGTGGAAAAATCAAATGAAGAGATATTTAAAATACTGTTAATTAACATACTTCGGATCCAGTTATATCAGAAATGAGAAATTAAAAGAGAAGAAACCCCACAGTTTGCCTATGGAAGCAATTCAAATGTTGATATTTGAGTCAAATCTTGACTCCAGCGTTGATGATAATGATCCATATAGTAATTTTACTGACGATGATGATTGTGATGATGATGATAATAATTGTTAAGAATCAGATCAAAAAGCAGATATTCATTCTCTTTTTTTTTTTTTTGTTGCAAATTAACTAATGGAAAACAAATAAAAAGTGGACTAAAAAATATTTAAAATTTGATTGGTTTTATGTCTTTTAGTGAATTTGGCCGAAAAAAGTTAAAACTATAAACAGGGAAAACTACTTCGAATTAATTCCCGCTTTTGACATCAAAAACCCCACTGTGGGTCGGTTTGATGTTTTTTACTCAATTGGCATTGTACCTACCTGGGACGATTTATTAAAGGACTTTGTTCCCATATATTGTGATTTGTCAAGCCAGAACTTGTTTTTATACCCTTCACCACTACTATGGAACAGGGTATAATAAGTTTGTGCATTTGTATGTAACACCAAGAAGGAAAAGACTGAGACCCATCGTTTAGTAAACCGATCGTCTTAGAATTAAATACTGAGTCGATTTAGCGATGTCCGTCTATCTGTCTGTCCGTCCGTCTGTCTGTAGATGTAATTTTGTGTGCAAAGTGCAGCTCGCAGTTTAAGTCCGCACCCAGAGAAGGAATATGATCACCTCAAACATATTTCAGGAGCACCATGTTGCTTTTTCAAGGCAACCATGTAGCATTTTTGTCGCAAATATATTCTTTTCTCGTCAAACATAACATGCTCTCCGAAATCAGATACATAATTTGCGAGGAAATAACATGGTGTCGACGAACAGGTTACATGTTTTTCGTGAAAAAGTAAAAATTTGCTCTTGAAATATGATTGGGGTGATCCTATTCCTTCTCTGCGTGCGATCGTCTTCAAATTTGGAACAGAGTTTTACTTTTGCTCAAAGACAATCGCTATTGATTTTGAAAAAAAAAATCGGTTCAGATTTAGATATAGCTGCCATACACTAATAGAAAAAGTTTCGTTATATTAACAAAATGTGTCGTTAAAAGTCAGCCAATGAAACGAATTCGTTAATACAACGAATTATTTCGTTAACATAACGAATTTTCTGTAAATCAAAGTAACGTTTCGTACTATTAACGAATATTTTCATTGTATTAATGAAAATTTTTCGTTGGCTGACTTTTAATGAAATTTTCTTTGTGTGTATATATTTATCACAGATCTGGTCATAATTGACGTATTTATCAACGTATATTCTTAAATTTTCTCACAACCAAATGTTTTGGGGCTCTCGTAAAATATGCAAAATATCATTCAAATCGGTTCAGATTTCGGTATAGCTCCCATATATATCTTTCGTCCGATTTGCACTTATATGGACTTAAAAGCCAGAGGTTTGCCCTGATTTGCTTCAAATTTTGCAAAATGAGTACGATTAATAGTGTCGCTAAGTTTGTCAAATTTGGTTGAAGTAGAATGTGTCATATTTTAGGGATTTACATCCAATTGACTCGGTACTTTCCACAGTTTGATCCAGTTTGATCTAATTTGGTTCAGATTTAGATAAAGCCTCCATATATTTGCTCTTCCGGCTTATGCAAATGTGGCAAAAATACCCACATTCTACACAAAATTCTGTGATGATTTCCCCATATCGTAGTCATATCCTACACACGTTATTAATGCCAGAATTTCCACAGAACGGTTGAGTTTTAAATATGGCTCCAAGTCGCCCGACTTGACCAAATAATATATCACAACCCACACTTGACCACAATCTTGGCGAAATCTAACCACTATCCTTGTAAAATCGCCACTGCTGAGTAGTATAAATTGTAAACATTACACAAATTGTCCTATATCTCGAATACGTATGTATCGTCCGATAAATCATAAATGATATTTTGTACAATTGCATTAAAATTGCTCTAGCTTTATATTTCCCTTATTTTTTACTAACATTGTGTTTCATACCAGGACGTTAACCGATTTAAATTTTAATTCTACAGATTTTGTAGAAGTATAAAAAACTTTGTCTCCAAATCGGTTAAGATATAAATATTTGTATATGGGAATATTAACTTTCATAATAACTCCCAACAAATTTGGAGTTGAGATTGTAACGCAAATTTTTGTCTACATAGTGGTGAAGGGTATAATATAGTCGGTCCCGCCCGACTTTAGACTTTACTTATTTGTTTTTTTTTTTTTTGTTTGTTTCTCTTCATCAACGGCTCTTCTATGTCAGAAATACTTACATGACTTTTTATACCCTAAACCACATAGTGGTCAGGGTATAATAAGTTTGATCGGCCAAAAAATGTGCCTAACAGAAATATTGATTTTAGACCTCATAAAATATATACCGATCGACTCAGAATCACCTCCTGAGTCGATCTAGCGCTTGGTGTCCGTCCGTCTGTCCATGTATTTGTTGTTCACAGGATTCCGGTCGCAATTATTAACCGATTTTGATGAAATTTGGTACGGGGAGTTTTTTGGGCACAAGGACGAACGCTATTGGAAGAAATCGGATCAAATCTAGATATAGCTCCCATATATATGTATCGCCCCATTTCGACAAATGGGGTCACCTTGCGCGTTTTTTCAAACGGATCGTCACCAAATTTGGCAAAAGCCAATCTTTTCCATCGCCCTTCAAGTCTGCAAAATTTCATCCAAATCGGTTTAGATTTAGATATAGCTCTCATATATATGTATCGCCCGATTTTCCCAAATTTGGCCACAAAACCTTTATGTATCAACCGATCTTACTCAAAGTTGGCTAAATTTAATCTTCTATAGCACTAACTTTATGTGCAAAAAATCATCGAAATCGGTTCAGATTTAGCTATAGCTCCCATATATATGTACCACCCGATTTTTCTAAATTTGGCCATAAAACCCTTATTTATCAACCGATCTTACCCAAGTTTGGCTAAATGTAGTCTTCTATAGCACTAACTATATGTGCAAAAATTCATCGAAATCGGTTCAGATTTAGATATAGCTCCCATATATATGTATAGCCCGATTTTCCCAAATTTGGCCATACAAACCTTATTTATTAACCGATCTTACTAAAAGTTGGCTAGATCCAGTCCTCTATAGTACTAACCATATGTGCAAAATTTCATCGAAATCGGTTCAAATTTAGATATAGCTCCCTTATATGTATCGCTCGATTTTGACAAATTCGCCCTTATAACCTTATGTTTGACCATATAGGCCTCATTTCGTAAATGATCTTACTCAAATCTTGCACAAGGTAACCTTTTGTGGTATTAATCAAACCCGCAAAATAATATGCAAATTGATTCAGATTTAGATATAGCTTCCATATAAATACATCGCTCGATTTTCCCAAATTTGGCCATAGTACCCTTATTTATTAACCAATGTTACTCAAATTTCACATTTTGATGTACTAGCCGATCGTACTTATACGTACCTGTAGCTCTTACATAAGAATATTGCTCGATTTTTACAAATTTGTATTTATTACCCACACTAATTTAACGATTTTCTCTTTTTTTATTAATGGGCTCAATATTAGTGGCATACTAACTCCGTAGGCGCAATATCAACACAGCCAGTGTTGCTAGAAATAGGGGAAATTCCCTATATGTAGGGTTTTTCTAATATTTAGCGTCTTGTAAGGACGTA
Organism: Haematobia irritans; assembly: GCF_050003625.1. NCBI lineage: Eukaryota > Metazoa > Arthropoda > Insecta > Diptera > Muscidae > Haematobia > Haematobia irritans. The sequence goes on along the minus strand of NC_134398.1, from coordinate 135,457,696 downwards.
GGGCCACAATGTAGGACATTTTCATTCAACACAATTTGTAATAATTTTTACATTTTGGTGGCTCTAGAGGAGGAAATTAGAAGCCGGCAATGTGTGGTAAACTTTATTCCTGTAGAAAATTTTGTCAACATTTTATTTCTATAGAAAAATTTCTGACAAAAATTTGTTTATGGAAACTTTTTCCAAAATTTTATTTTTATAGAGATTTAACAAAAAAATTACTAATTTGAGTAGAATTCTACCAACTGTGGCAACCGTGGTGGTAATACAAATTTATATTCTAAGTTATATACGTTGCATATTCATGTTTTAAGATAATAAAGTACTTAGAACCATTTTTGTTTTGTAAAATTTTTTAAATTTAACGAAAAATATAGTAGGGAAAATTGTTTGGGAATGTATGGGAAAGTAGGGAACATTTTTTGTCCTTGTAGGGTAAACCGAACATTTTCCCTGGCAACATTGACTATGAGCTATAGTCAGATTGACACAAAGCACCCATAGACATGTACCCCTTAATTTTCTTAAATATGCAACTGCGGTTTATCTCCCAGACCTATATGTTACCCCACAAATGCTTATGATTACTAATTCTGTAATGGTGGTTTAGGGTATGATATAGTCGGCCCCGCCCGAGTTTCTACACTTACTTGTTTAATTTTACCATTTACCCTGACGGAGAATCGTATTGTTTTACGCTCACTACCACACAAATATCGCTTAAGCCGTCAGAGTGCACACAAAGAAAATTTTATTAAAATTGAGCCAACGAAAGTTTTTCATTGTTATAACGAAACATTTTCATTAATACAATGAAAATATTCGTTAGTAGTGCGAAACATTACGTTGATGGACAGAAAATTCGTCATAATAACGTAAAATTTCTTTGCATTAACGAATTTTGTTTCATTGGCTCACTTTTAATGACACATTTCGTTAATATAATGAAACTTTTTCTATTAGTGTGTAATGCACACAAAAGTGCATTTTAAAAAATTTCGTATAAAGATAACAAAACAATTATAGTTGCAAACGTCTGAAGTTCCTTTTATTATAATGTGCCAAATACACTTAATTTGATATATAAACGAAAATTTTCTACACGGATGAAAAATGCTGTTTTTCATATGTTTGGCTATAAACATTATATGTTTGGAACACAAATTTTTAAACACAATATTTTTGAGTGCAAGCATATAATGTTCATAAACTAGCATAACATGTTTGGGACATATATGTTAATATGTTAGAACATATTATGTTTGGGACATAAAATGTTTGTAAATATAAAATGTTTGGATGCAAACATATATTAATTTAGAAATAGCCTATAAACATATATGTGTTTAGTAGCTTGGAGCGCTATTTAACAGGGAGCGATATTGAATTAAGTTGGTGGTTGTTGCTTGTTATTACAAAATTAACATTTTATTTTTCCTTGGGCAATTGATCAGCTACTTCTTTGATCCTTACAAACTGTGTGGTCCGCTGTTCGAATCCCCGTCCGGCAAAAGGTAAAATTAAAATAAAAAAAATCATACAATTGAATAATTTCTTCTACAATGTTTGTATTACAGAAAAAGGTGCTAAGAACTAAAAAATCTCGAGGAAGTGAGAAAGATGTGGGGGAATATACAATTGGGCAGAAACAAAATTTTGAGCATTCAGGTCGAAAACCTATGTTGTTAGCACCTATATTACCTGTTTATTTTCATAATTCGTCATGATTGTAAATATATAAATAAATAACTAAAATTTTGAGCACAATATTGTTTGGGAGAATTTTTTTAAGCATATAATATTTTTGGGTGCAAAATGCTTCCAAACATATTATATGTTCACATAATAACATATTGTTTTTTGGAAGACAACATTATTGAATTTGGATGCAAAAATACAAAATGTTTGAAACTTAGACTACCCAAACATATATTGTTTAGACTAATATGCTTTCAAACATATTATATATTGGAAGAGATCAAACATATAAATGTTTGGGCAATACCCAAAAATGTATATGCTTGAAGCAAAATATGTTTGGGAGTATATGTTACAGAAGCGATTTTTTGTGAGCGTGTAGTAATTCCGAAAGGGTCAACTTTTTCGGAGAGACACAAAAAAACGTAACAAAAGTATAACGTTTGCGACACTATTTTATTTTTGTTATTTATTTATTAATTTTTGTTGAACAATGCAAATCCATGGTGCAGGACATATGCCTTTTTACTCGATATTTTTTTTCGTATTTCATATCCCACTGTGCAATGTAAATCAAAACGATACATGAAATATCCAATTTCCATATTACACCATTTCGTTGTGGACTTTAATGATCGCTATTGAAATTAGCGAAACTGTCACATCATTAGTTATTAATTTTGCATAACATTTTCGTCGGCAATACTCTTATACCTTTTTACTCATCATCATAATTTCTATTGGATATTTTTTTATGAAAAGGCAACTGATTGACGTTTTTATAAAATTTCTTCTTCATTTATTTGGGTCTTCCCCATAACGGTTGCTTGTCTATCAAACATTTGCAATGGATCGAAACACTTGAACGATTTTTGGCGCCACAGTTATATTTTTATTGAATCTTAAATATGGAAATTTCACTTGGTGCCAAAAAAAAAAAAAATCCACTTCAATTTATTAAGTCACAAGTGAAGACGAGCTTATCATCATTTTATATTACATATTTGTCGGGTATGTTTTTGTTGCCAATTAATTAAATTAAATGTGTTAACATTTCATTTTCTAAGAAAATATAACCGTGGGCACATCCTTAACATTCGGTTAATATTGAACATAATATAAAAGTGATTTGCCACATAAATTAAGGTTATATTGGGTGTCAAGAGATAGTAATGCCTATAATTTCCGCAGGTTAGGTTAATTTATAAATAAGGCCTGATACTTCAACTTCCGTTCTTCTTCTATCCGGCTGAAATTTGGTACATGGTTTTGGTACATGGTCTCTAACAACCAAGCAAAAACTGGTCCATATCGGTCCATAATTATGTATAGCCCCCATATAAACCGATCCCCAGATTTGGCTTGCGGAGCCTCATAGAGAAGCACATTTCATCCGATCCGGTTGAAATTTGGTGCATGATGTTGGTATATGGTCCCTGACAACCATGCAAAAATTGGTCCTCATCGGTTCATAATTATATATAGCCCCCATATAAACCGATCCCCAGATTTGGCATGCGGAGCCTCAAAGGGAAGCAATTTTCATCCGATCTGGCTGAAATTTGGTACATGGTGTTGGTGTTGGTCTCTAACAACCATGCTAAAATTTGTCCACATAAGTCCATAATTATATATAGCCCCATATAAACCGATCCTCAGGCTTGGCTTGCGGAGCCTCAAAGAGAAGCAATTTTCATCCAATCTGCCTGAAATTTGGTACATGATGTTGGTATATGGTCTCTAACAACCATGCAAAAATTGGTCCTCATCGGTTCATAATTACATATAGCCCCCTTATAAACCGATCCCCAGATATGACCTCCGGAGCCTCTTGGAAGAGCAAAATTCACCCGATCCGGTTGAAATTTGGTACGTGGTGTTAGTATATGGTCTCTTACAACCATGCAAAAATTGATCCATACCGGTCTTAATTATAGATAACCCCCATTTATTCCGATCCCCAGATTTGACCTCTGAAGCTATTGAAAGAGCAAAATTCATCCGATCCGGTTGAAATTTGGTACGTGGTGAAATTTGGTACATTGCGCTAGTATATGGCCGCTAACAATCATGCCAAAATTAGTCCCTATCGGTCTATAGTTATATATAGCCGATCCCCAAAAATACTCTACCAAAATCTTATTTCTATAAAAAATTTTGTCAAAATTTTATTTCTATAAAAAATTTTGTCAAAATTGTATTACTATAAAAAATTTTGTCAAAATTTTATTACTATAGAAAATTTTGTCAAAATTTTGTTACTATAAAAAATTTTGTCAAGATCTTATTTCTATAGAAAATTTTGTCAAAATTTTATTACTTTACAAAATGTTGTCAAGATTTTATTTCTATAGAAAATTTTGTCAGGTTTTTATTTCTATAGAAAATTTTGTCAAGATTTTATTTAAATAGAAAATGTTGTCAAAATTTTATTGCTATAGAAAATTTTGTCATAATTTTATTTCTATAGCAAATTTTGTAAAAATTTTATTTCTGTAGAAAATTTTGTCAATCTGAATTATTTATGTATTTAATCGGCCTTTTTTGTTTAATATATACCCCGTATGGACTAGCTTACAATTAAGAAGGCGGTATTAAGAAGTTTTAAGATACCTTGCCATCGACAAGTGTTACCGCATCCCAAGTAATGCGATTGTGGATGACAGTCTTTAGTACAAGTTTCTATGCAATCCATGGTGGAGCGCACATAAAATACGGCCGTATATACTTTTTGTAATTAATTGTGTTTAAAAAATATATATGTATTTTTAACGCAGAAGGTCTGCTTTTGGGCGGATCCTTGTTTTTCCTTCAAACTGTGCACATAGATTACAATTGATGGTATGAATCGGTTCAGATTTATATATAGTTCCCATATATATTTCGCCCGATTTAGATTCATAAAATCAATGAATACCAAATTTTTTTTCGGTTAGTTGAAAAGCCAGGCCCCTAACAAGAATAAACCCTATTGATCTGAGATTGAAGAGAATAACATTCCTTGTCGTGTATAGTTTGCCACAAAATATTAAAAAAATATTTGCATTTACATCAGGCCCCATAAACATTGTTGCATATTTAACAGATCCTTCAGAAAATGTATACAAATTTTTTTCCGCAATAAATTTTATCTACAAATTGAAGCTTGAGATTATTCGTCTGTCTGTCTGTCCGTTCATCTCTATTCCCTAAAACTTTCAATCTAGCCAAACAATAATTTTCATTTTGCACCCCACATTTTTTGCATAAATTTGCACTTTGCATCATTTGGATTTGATGGAAAAATTTCCCAAAAAAAGCAAAACCAAAGGAATAGATCTGGATGCCACAGATGATGGTGAAACTTTCACACATGTGCACCATAACCAAACTGGAGCCCAAAGGCAAATGTGGTATTGGAGAAGCAAATCACGTAGAATAGTTTAGCTATTCTACAATGTTCAAAAGTGTTTAAAGTGGAACTGCCCACAGGTCAGAAATGTTCAAAAAATATTGCAAAAAGCACCAACAACAACGACAGCAACACCATAACATATGAATGACCACAATAGGAATTCACCAAGATGTACAATAGATTCCAAGTACATCAATCTTTTTGGCTCCTATTGCCATACCATGCCAATAGTCTTCACCTAGACAACTCACCAATGATGAACTGCAACAATGAGATGCTCCAAACGGGGCTCCAAAGGATACCCAGCTATGGCCATGACAGAACGCCTCGGAAGAGAGCAAAAAGATTTTTACAAATAGTTTCAACACCATTATGTTCATCATTTTTGGACATCAGTTATTCATTTCGGTTTCTTTTCTGTCCCCGACATGATGAAGCTTAGCACTCTAAGGTTCTTTGGATTTTAGCACAACTTTTTTACATTTCTTTTGCATCATTGACTTGTGAAAAATTCAACGCATTTTGTTTTTTCTTCGTATTGGTTGGTCCAATAATGACGATGATCAGCCAAGAAAAACTTCACTATTGCAGAGAAAATGGATAATAAATCTTTTCTTCTATGCATTTTACCACATTTTTTGTGACCGGTTGATTATTCAGAACAAAATGCCGGTAACAATAGACACATAATTTCACCGCTTGCATAGTATAATAAAAATTCATAATCGTAATCTTTTTCCCCCTACTAATAAAATTAAGAAAAATGAAATTGGGGGAAAATTAACCCATAGTGTGCGGGAGTTGCCGGAGGGCAACTTTTTAATCATAATATCTCTAATTGATCTATAACCCCATCAAAAGACCCAAAGCCTAGTTTAACATAGGCTCATATTTTCAGAAAATTTTAATTCTCTCCCCCATAAAAAAGGTCGGGCATATTACTTTTGGTACTCAATTTTCCAAGTTTTCTATGAAAGGATGTCTAAGTATGTAACATTATAAGATATTAGGTAATCCTGACCAGAATTTTATTTTGATTTTTAAATCTAGTGTAGTTCACTTTAGTCCTTAGAGGGTTAATAGCACAAGGCGTTTTAGTAGGTGGTGCAGACAAGTTGATTTTCTAGAATATAATTTATGATTTTTTCCAAAAAAAAAAAATATATAAAGGGTGATTTGTTAAGAGCTTGATAACTTTTTTTTTAAAAAAAACGCATAAAATTTGCAAAATCTCATCGGTTCTTTATTTGAAACGTTAGATTGGTCCATGACATTTACTTTTTGAAGATAATTTCATTTAAATGTTGACCGCGGCTGCGTCTTAGGTGGTCCATTCGAAAAGTCCAATTTTGGGCAACTTTTTCGAGCATTTCGGCCGGAATAGCCCGAATTTCTTCGGAAATGTTGTCTTCCAAAGCTGGAATAGTTGCTGGCTTATTTCTGTAGACTTTAGACTTGACGTAGCCCCACAAAAAATAGTCTAAAGGCGTCAAATCGCATGATCTTGGTGGCCAACTTACCGGTCCATTTCTTGAGATGAATTGTTCTCCGAAGTTTTCCCTCAAAATGGCCATAGAATCGCGAGCTGTGTGGCATGTAGCGCCATCTTGTTGAAACCACATGTCAACCAAGTTCAGTTCTTCCATTTTTGGCAACAAAAAGTTTGTTAGCATCGAACGATAGCGATCGCCATTCACCGTAACGTTGCGTCCAACAGCATCTTTGAAAAAATACGGTCCAATGATTCCACCAGCGTGCAAACCACACCAAACAGTGCATTTTTCGGGATGCATGGGCAGTTCTTGAACGGCTTCTGGTTGCTCTTCACTCCAAATGCGGCAATTTTGCTTATTTACGTAGCCATCCAACCAGAAATGAGCCTCATCGCTGAACAAAATTTGTCGATAAAAAAGCGGATTTTCTGCCACTGATTTTGGTAATAAAATTCAATGATTTGCAAGCGTTGCTCGTTAGTAAGTCTATTCATGATGAAATGTCAAAGCATACTGAGCATCTTTCTCTTTGACACCATGTCTGAAATCCCACGTGATCTGTCAAATACTAATGCATGAAAATCCTAACCTCAAAAGAATCACCCTTTATATATATATTCAAATACACCAGCTTGCATTTTTTCACTTTTGGTTAAAATTCTAACTTTGTTGCAATTTTTTATGGCAATCATATGGTAGACATACAAAAAAAAAAGAAATCCACAACCCACACTTGTTGTATTGGCATCAATATCAATAGGCACTCAAAATTATGATGGGATTATTCTTTAATGGCCCGACATCATAGGCATACACCCCTTCCTTATGGTCGATGTGTTAAAGAGTCGCCTCATCATCACCATGACCATCAAACACAACAACTATAGCGACGTGATCATCAAAACCATAGACATCTATTGCCAAAGTAACATAGGTCCTAGTCATCGTCAACAACATCCTCCTCATGATCAAGATCGACTGTCATTCCCATGATCATCAACGAAGTAAGCTGAAAATTTTCGTTAGTAGACTATGTGACCATCATTTTAGCCAAGTGCATTGAACACTACTATAAAACCTAGTTTTTGTATGAAATACAGCTAAAATTTAGCACTTGAAAAAAATACTGAAACAAAATTGTTCTCATAAATGAAATCTTATGATCAAAATATTCCAATCGTGACAACTCATCCAATAGCCTTTATCTGGACGTTATCACGGGAAACGAACGCTATTGCAGGTTTCAGGTATAAATGACATCTTGACAAAATTACTAAATTTAATAATATATTAAATTGCGATGTACACTAAGGATAGAGGTTAGGTTGAAAAAATGATTCGGGTTGTCCTGTCTCATATCGGCTGACAGACAACTAAGCCAGTATTCGGCTTATGTGATTCCTTAGGTTAGGTTAGATGACAGCCCGAATTATCAGGTTCACTTAGACTATTCAGTCCATTGTGATACCACAGTGGTGTACTTCTCTCTTATCACTGAGTGCTGCCCGATTCCATCCCAGCAAAAAAAATTGGAAGTTGTTCCACAAATATTTCTTTTAAAGCCCATCCCAGAATCCCCCATCGAGTTTTTCCAACTTCCGATGCAGTCCTTTTGGACAAGTCCACAAACATTTCTTCTAAAGAGCATCGTGGGATCCCTCAATGATTTTTTCCACTTCCAATGTAGTCCTTTTGGACAAGTACAGAAACATTTCTTCTAAAGCGCATCTTGGGATCCCCCAATGATTTTTTTATACTTCCGTTGCAGTCCTTGTGGACAAGTATTAGAAAGAACGCAATCAGGCTATTTTAAGTGCAAATTTTGGACAATTAAATTTTAAAAAATAATAGAAAACAAATAAAAAAAATAAAAAAATAGAAATTTAATAAAAAAGTAAAAAAATAATAATAATAAAAAAATTAATTCTATCCCCGCTGGGATTTGAACCTGTGCCGTTTGACTTTTTCGCTTCCATGGAAGTTCTTTTGAGAAGGTTTTGCAAATTACGAGAATTTTTAATTTCTTTTTTTTTATTTTTAATGGAAAAAATATATTTATACGAAAATAAATGCCGAAAATAAAAAATAAAAACGATTTTAGAAAAATATTTTATAAAAAAATTGCCGCTGGTGAGATTTGAACCTGCGTTTCTTATTTTTTTCGTTCATACTAATAAAGAACATCTCGAGAAGCAATTAGAATGTTATTCCTTGGTGTCGTATTACGATCATATCACAAACATTTGAATTGACCTTTCGACGCTTTATGTTCAATGGCGTTTGTGGCTGAGTGTACTAAGGCGTTCTGTTATGGTGCCAGCAAACCCAGGTTTAATCCCTGGTCGGAGCGAAAAAGTTTTTCGAATTGTAAAAATTAGATAATAGGAAAATAATAGTGTAATAAATAATATGGATAAAAGAAAAAGTGAAATTGGTTGAAAAAAAATTTTTTTTTTGCTTTTTAAATTTCTTCATTCAAATTAACTTCCAGGGCACAACTTCTAAAGCAATGCAAAGGATCCAAAAAGGGAGTACTTCCGTCCTATGGCAAGCCCATGTAAAATTCATTGGAGATGATCCAAGTTTGCACTACTTCCGGATCACAGATTGGGGATCCAAACTACTTTTTTGGAAGCTCTTTTTTGCTGGGATGTTAAGCTCAATGACAAGGGATCTCCTTTTTATAGCCGAGTCCGAACGACGTTCCATATTGCAGTGAAACCACTTAGAGGGGTGGGATAATCCACTGCTGAAAAACTTTTTGGTGTTCGCTAGAAGCAGTAATCGAACCCACAACCTTGTGTATGCAAGGCGGCCATGCTAACCATTGCACCACGGTGGCTCCTAAAGTATTCCCTAATTTGTTTGCAGTCCCTTTTTCCAAGCTGGGCCAGATCCCGAGTCACCTCTTCACCGTTATGGTTAACTATTTGCGTATTAAAAGCAGCGCAGTAACAAAGTTAGTGTTCCAAGGACTCATTATCCTCAAAACACGTCCTACATTCACCATCCTCTGCTGTTCTTATTCGACACAAATATGATCTTAATTCTAAGTTTTATCGTCCTAATCTACTGGAGTCTTTTTCTTATCTGTCTCCCATAGAATTTTCGTCGCCTTTCCAACCCTCCTGCATTGGTCCACATCGCTTTCTATGTCTCTCCAGCCACTCACCCAACTAGACCCGCGTTACTTCTATTAGCTTTGCGTTCTCTAAGTTCTCTCCCTACGTATCTTAGCTCTTGTCGCCATTTCATTCATCTTTACGTTTCCTCTTATTTCTGCATGTCACAGCACCCATATGATTCGGATTCTGCCGTATTCCGAGTATTCGTTGATCATGATTTTGCATTTGAATACGGTACGCGATCTAATCGTAATGCCTGCTATTGTCTCCAATACCCTCTGGCAATTATTCGAGCCATTAGAAAATTCCGCTATGACACGCACTTCTGCCTGCAGGATTGTGCTGTGACCCAATAATCGGAATAAGATTTCGGTGTCTATGTAGAAGAATATACGCTCAGTCCCCACCTCTTACACATCTTCGATCCATTGGTGTGGCAGTTATTTTCCTCTGATATCTGTTCTGGGAATTTTACACTCGGCATCCCACCGTCTCCCTATTATCTTTTGATGGTTCGTTATGTTTCGTATTTCCGCCAGTTCTCTCAACAACTTCAATCTCATCGCAGCCACGGCGGATGCGCTTTTTATCTAAAACCGTATAGGTCTTAAGTCCCCTGTCGTCTTAAAGTCTCTGGTTGCCCCAGCTCTGCCAAGACAACATGTCCGTTGGACCCGTTGTAAAATTTCTGTGCTGCATTGATGTCCACTAGACTATCGTCGCGTAGATTGGTCTTATTACTATCTTATATATATCTGTTGCGTAGCCTTTGAATGTAAGCCCCATTTAGAGTCCACCGATCTTCTGCACAGTGCCCAACATCTGGAGGCTTTGTCAGTGCTCTCTTTGATTCAGTTTCCGGTCTAAGGTTACACCCAAGTAAAGGGTGATTCTTTTGAGGTTAGGATTTTCATGCATTAGTATTTGACAGATCACGTGGGATTTCAGACATGGTGTCAAAGAGAAAGATGATCAGTATGCTTTGACATTTCATCATGAATAGACTTACTAACGAGCCACAACGTCGAATTTTCAGTGAATGGGCCCTAGAAAAGTTGGCAGAAAATCCGCTTTTTTATCGACAAATTTTGTTCAGCGATGAGGCTCATTTCTGGTTGAATGGCTACGTAAATAAGCAAAATTGCCGCATTTGGAGTGAAGAGCAACCAGAAGCCGTTCAAGAACTGCCCATGCATCCCGAAAAATGCACTGTTTGGTGTGGTTTGTACGCTGGTGGAATCATTGGACCGTATTTTTTCAAAGATGCTGTTGGACGCAACGTTACGGTGAATGGCGATCGCTATCGTTCGATGCTAACAAACTTTTTGTTGCCAAAAATGGAAGAACTGAACTTGGTTGACATGTGGTTTCAACAAGATGGCGCTACATGCCACACAGCTCGCGATTCTATGGCCATTTTGAGGGAAAACTTCGGAGAACAATTCATCTCAAGAAATGGACCGGTAAGTTGGCCACCAAGATCATGCGATTTGACGCCTTTAGACTATTTTTTGTGGGGCTACGTCAAGTCTAAAGTCTACAGAAATAAGCCAGCAACTATTCCAGCTTTGGAAGACAACATTTCCGAAGAAATTCGGGCTATTCCGGCCGAAATGCTCGAAAAAGTTGCCCAAAATTGGACTTTCCGAATGGACCACCCAAGACGCAGCCGCGGTCAACATTTAAATGAAATTATCTTCAAAAAGTAAATGTCATGGACCAATCTAACGTTTCAAATAAAGAACCGATGAGATTTTGCAAATTTTATGCGTTTTTTTTAAAAAAAAAGTTATCAAGCTCTTAACAAATCACCCTTTATTTAATTTCTCAGACACAGGTATCGTCATGCCCAAATATTCGGTTCGATATATTGGGTAAGTTTAGTCCTTCTAGTGAATAGGCATAATTCCATAGGTCATGTACAGTTGTGGAGTTCTCACAGTAGTGGAGTTCCCGGTTCTGCATTGGCCTTCTTGGTTACATCATGCGATTCACACCTTATCCTTCTATTCCATAGCATATGGATTATCAAGTCTTTTAAACATTTTGTCACCCGAATCTGATCTATGAATTACTCTAAGATTGAAATGACGAACATTTTTATCAAAGGCACTGAAGAATCTCATCTCTGTTAAGTCTAAAAATCATATATTGGCTTTGCTTTCGTCCTAAATAGTATTCGAAACATCTTGGTGGAGCAAATTCCATTTGGTCCGGTTTAAATTGGGTACGTCAATATATGCTTTCTAACATGCCATGGTTCATATCGGTAAATAATTCTATATACTTGCCATACAAACGGATTTCCAGATTTGACTACAGGAAACCTTTGGAAGCGCAAATTTCATCCGTCTGCATGCGCAAAATATATATGAAGTCTATGAATGTAATACGTCATTAAGGGAAGATGTAAATGGAATTTCAACTTGGCTAGAAGTAAAGAACACATTACCAATTATCAGAACAACTTATTTTCGCAGAAACGAAATAGAATTTAACAGAAAATATTCTCGATGTATTCTAAAATCCCTAATTTCATTTTTTTTTTGCTCTTTGGGTTGCTTTGTTGCACAGTTGTTGCGAAGTTTAACAAATGCGTTTCCATTGCTGTTTTATGATCGCCAAAAGTTCTGTTACTTCGGATGTTGTACAAATTTGCATTTATTGGATTTTTCAAAGCCGTGGATGAGAGATCATGTTGAGTAGTCTGCTAGCAATAGTTTTATTATATCGAAAACTTTTTTTTTTTGATGGGTGAAGACAAGCCATTAACTTGTATCGCTGTCCCATTCAGATAAACTGGCCAAAGCAAAACAAAATAAAACCAAAAAAACGAAGAAGAATTATTATAGTCGCTGTTCAATATAATAAAAAAATATTATTTTACTCAATATGTTCTGATAATCCTTCCGTTGTTTAGCCCGCAGACGCAACAAGTACTTTACTCGTTTTCTCCGTAAACCCCACATAACCATGGCAACCAGCCAGTTAGACATCCATCCATTTATCCGCCCCATAGACAAATATCTCGATATTATATTGAGTGGTTTAAAGTGTTTATGCCACATTTTCAAAGGTGGAGGTTGTCTTTAATGATGATGGTGATGAAGACGATTTTTGGTTTGACTAACGCTACTAATGGTCAATATAGTTATGGTGAAAAGTGTTAGATTACTTCACGAACGGAGAAATCTATTTAAATTATTGTCAAATTTGTAACAATTTACTCCGGAATCTGGGAGTGACAATAACATGGTTTCAGTTAATCCTTGCACTAGCGATCCTTTGATATACGGGATGGGTAATCATTTTGGAACCCAGGAATATTTACATCTTGCTTATCAGTTCGAAATCAGTGTATTAAGGATTTTAATCCACAGTGCTCGTGAATTTTGCCGACCACAAAAATACCTCTAGTGGCTGTTTGCGCAATATAAATTAAGTCAATGGATTTAATACGACATCAAGGGAATATTCTAATGTATAGTTTCATTCAATGACGAATCCAATAGATGTAATTTTGCGATATGTGAAAGATTGAAGATGGTATAATGTTACCGTACTAGCTACAGTTCGTCAGGGTAAATTCGTACTACTCTTTACCAAGCTACCGTGGTGCGTTGGTTAGCATACCCACATTGTATATGAAGGGTCGTACGTTCAATCCCAGTTTCGACAGAACACCTGAAGTTTGTCCCCTGTTGAGTAATCTCTAAGAGTTTCCAAGCTTATCTAGCGATTTCACCATAATGTGAAATGTCGTTCGAACTCGGCTATAAAAATGAGGTTGCTTGTCATTATCTGTGGCTGCCCAGTTTCGACAGAACAACTGAAGTTTGTCCAATGTTGAGTAATCTCTGAGTGTTTCAGAGCTTATCTAGCGATTTCACCATAATGTGAAATGTCGTTCGAACTCGGCTATAAAAAGGAGGTCGCTTGTCATTATCTGTGGCTGCCCGTGGTACCACAATCGACTGAATAGTCTAATTAAACCTAACCTCACCAGAGATGGACCGCCGGCTTCCGGTCGCATTTATCTATTGAATTTGAAAAAAAATCGGATCAAATTTAGATATAGCTCCCATATATAGTATGTACCGCCCGATTTTGACAAATGGGTCACGTTGCGTTTTTTTTTTAATAACCGTTCGTCGTCAAATCTTGCACAAAGTAATCTAATACACCACCCCTTGAGTGTCCAAAATTTCTTCCAAATCGGTTACGATTTAGATACAGCTCCCATGTACATGTATCGCTCGATTTTCACAAATTTGGCCATAATGCCCTCATTTATTAGCTGATTTTATTTAGACTTACATATACAGAGGGTAACGCATATAAGAAAGTCAGATAATCCCGCAATTTTTTTCTTATATGCGTTTTTTTCTTATAGACAATTATTACATATAAGAAAAATGTTTTTTGTATATAAGAAATTTCTTTCTTATAGGAATTTATTTCACAAAAATCTCTTTTAGAGAGAAGTAATAAAATTTCACTTTTTATTTATTTATTTATTTATTATTTTTTTTTTTACTGGAAGTCGAGTCTGCATTTGGAAAATAAAATTGTCGTTAACTCATTTTTAAGGAATTTGATAGCATATGAATAAAAAAGCAGAAAAAACGAAAAATTAAAATTTGCTTCTTAGAAGCAAGTGCATAAAATGCAAATTTAAACGAGAATTATGTCTTAAAAGTATCCTCACTTGTATTCTCCGCTTCTTTGGCTCGGAATCAATACCAACATTTTTAAAGTAAAGATAAAATTTTTGGAAACGGGTATGCTTTTTTTCAGTGCGGTTTTCGAGTTGACAATCATACAACATACTACCGCCCTAAACCTGTGAGACTACGTTTCCTGAAGAATACAATACTATACTTTTCAAATATTTCATTAAAATTACTCCCAGCAAAAACTCCGGTTACAAGGTATGAGTACAAGGATTTTTGTTAATGGGATTTTGGTCTTGTGTGATTGTCATATTGTTCTTTTATCAGTTTATTTCTTATACACGTTTTTATTATATGAAAAAATTTTCGCACCAAAACACAGAAAGAAGACATGGTGTTTTTGCTTTATAGTCTTATACGCGTTTTTTTTTCTTATATGAGATTAGCGTATATCCGTTACCTACTGTAGCTCTTACATAAATATATTACCCGATTTTCACTAATTTGGATATATTACCAAAACTAAATGAGCGATTTCCTCTTTTTTATACCCTCCACCATAGGATGGGGGTATATTAACTTTGTCATTCCGTTTGTAACACATCGAAATATTGCTCTAAGATCCCATAAAGTATATATATTTTGGGTCGTGGTGAAATTCTGTGTCGATCTAAGCATGTCCGTCCGTCCGCCCGTCTGTTCAAATCACGCTAACTTCCGAACGAAACAAGCTATCGACTTGGAACTTGGCACAAGTAGTTGTTATTGACGTAGGTCGGATGGTATTGCAAATGGGCCATATCGCACCACTTTTACGTATAGCCCCAATATAAACCGACGCTCAGATTTGGCTTGCGGAGCCTTTTGGAGGAGCACAATTCATCCGATTCGACTGAAATTTGGTACATGGTGTTAGTATATGGTCTCTAAACACCATGCAAAAATTTGTCCACATCGGTCGATAATTATATATAGCCCCCATATAAACCGATCCGAAAATTCGGCTTGCGGAGCCTCTAAGAGAAGCAAATTTTACCCCATCCGGCTGAAATGTAGTACTTGGTGCATACTTGCATGGTCTCTAACAATTATGCAAAAATTGGTCCACATCGGTCCATAATTATATATAACCTCCATATAAACCGATCCCCCGATTTGGCTTGCAGAGCCTCTAAGAGAAGCAAATTTCATCCGATCCGGCTGAAATTTGGTACATGGTGTTAGTATATGTTATGGTCTCCAATCACCATGCAAAAATTGGTCCACAACCGATACTCAGATTTCACCTCCGGAGTCTCGATTCGGTTGAAATTTAGTACGTGGTGTTAGTACACTGAAAAAATAGTGAACCCACCAGGAAGAAAACTTTCGCTTTATTTTAGAAAAATTTGAATATTTTTAGAAAATTGTAACTAAACAGTATTACAAACGCTGGCATCACGCCGATATCACAAAAATAAGTAAATATTTTTGACAAATTCAAGAAAATTTATTAGACATAATTAAATTTTTTCACTTGTTAAAGAAAATTTTGTAGTTTGAAGGAAAAAATTAGAGTTCAAAATTGCAAAAATGTCTTTAGTGACATACGAAGTTCATGATGAACGCATTTCTAGTAAAATTTACAAATTTAGAGAAATAATGAACTATGATGTGAGAAATACGAAGTTAGTAAATATTTATGCTTAATTCATGTATAATTTTTTCCCGTTTTTTAGTTAATTTAACTAACGTAAGCAAACAATTATTAGAGTAAAGGAAACTTTCTCCAAACATAATAATTCCATGAACTAAAATAAAGTTAAATTGGCTTTAGTGAAATAGAGAGTTCACTTTTTTTTGAGTGTATATGGTCTCTAGCAACCATGCAGAAATTGGTCCATATCGGTCCACAATTATATGTAGGCCCCATATAAACCGAACCCCAGATTTGAACTCCGGAGCCCCTTGGAAGAGCTAAATTCATCCGATCCGGTTGAAATTTGGTACGTAGTGTTGGTATATGGTCTCTAAAACCAAACAGCAATTGGTCCATACCGGTCTTAATTATATATAACCTCCATTTAAACCGTTCCCCAGATTTGACCTCTGGAGCCCTTGGAAGAGCAAACTTCATCCGATCCGGTTGAAATTTGGTACGTGGTGAAATTTGGTACATTGCGCTAGTACATGGCCGCTAACAACCCTGCCAAAATTGGTCCATATCGGTCTATAGTTATATAGGTGATCCCTAAAAATAATATACAAAAATTTTATTTCTATAGAAAATGTTCTCAAAATTTGATTACTATACAAAGTTTTGTCAAGATTTTATTTTTATAGAAAATTTTGTCAAAATTTTATTTCTGTAGAAAATTTTGTCAAAATTTTGTTGCTATAGAAAATTGTGTCAAAATGTTATTTCCATAGAAAATTTTGTCAAAATTTTTGTTGCTATAGAAAATTTTGTCAAAATTTTATTTCTATAGAAGATTTTGTCAAAATTTTTTTGCTATAGAAAATTTTGTCAAAATTTTATTTCTATAGAAAATTTTGTTGTTATAGAAAATTTTGTCAAAATTTTATTTCTATAGAAAATTTTGTCAAAATTTTATTTCTATAGAAAATTTTGTTGCTATAGAAAATTTTGTCAAAATGTTATTTCTATAGAAAATTTTGTCAAAATTTTGTTGCTATCGAAAATTTTGTCAAACTTAATTATACGTATGGACTACCTTGCAATTTAGAAGATGGTGTTAGGAAGTTTTAAGATACCTTGCCATCGGCAAGTGTTACCGCAATCCAAGTAATTCGATTGTGGATGACGGTATTCAGTAGAAGTTTCTACGTAATCCATGGTGGAGGGTACATAAGCATCGGCCTGGCCGAACTTACGGCCGTAATACTTGTTTCTATTAAAAATCAACAAAAAATTAAAATTTATCGTAATTTGACAAACCTTTTCAAAAGAACTTCCATGGAAGTGAAAATGTTAAACGGCACAAGTTCAAATCCCAGCGGGGATGCATTTGTTTATTTTTTACTTTTTTATTAATTTTCTATTCTGTTTTTGCGAACTTTTATTGTCCAAACTTTAAATTTTCACTTAAAACGGCCTAATTCCATACCTTCTTTGACTTGTCCAAAAGGTTTTTCATCGGAAGATAAAAATAATCGATAGGGGAACCCGGGATGCTCTTGATGGGGAATTCCGGAATGTGATTTAAAAGAAATGTTCCAATTTTGCTGGGTATGGATAAACCATTGATTCAAACAAAGATACCTATATCTATTTGACTAAAACATAACACTTACAAAGTGTAAATGAAATTAGATAAAATTTCCCTGGCTGGAAACTGACGGAGTAGGGCATCACACAGTCTGCAGTAACCATTTCAAATTTAAAAAGTTATTCTCATTTAGATTTGATACCTGCTATTTTCAATATCATAGTTCATGTATAATTCTCTTTGGGCTAGAAAGCCTACTCAAATTGATGGACTTGAACTAGTCAACCGGCTATGTTCCTCAGAGTCCCAATAACAATGGAACACGTTCAAGACGAATAGAACTAAGGCATACGATACGAAAAAAAACTAAATAAACAGCGAAACAAGTTGAAGAGGGGATGTGTTATAAAGGGTGATTCTTTTGAGGTTAGGATTTTCATGCATTAGTATTTGACAGATCACGTGGGATTTCAGACATGGTGTCAAAGAGAAAGATGCTCAGTATGCTTTGACATTTCATCATGAATAGACTTACTAACGAGCAACGCTTGCAAATCATTGAATTTTATTACCAAAATCAGTGGCAGAAAATCCGCTTTTTTATCGACAAATTTTGTTCAGCGATGAGGCTCATTTCTGGTTGAATGGCTACGTAAATAAGCAAAATTGCCGCATTTGGAGTGAAGAGCAACCAGAAGCCGTTCAATAACTGCCCATGCATCCCGAAAAATGCACTGTTTGGTGTGGTTTGTACGCTGGTGGAATCATTGGACCGTATTTTTTCAAAGATGCTGTTGGACGCAACGTTACGGTGAATGGTGATCGCTATCGTTCGATGCTAACAAACTTTTTGTTGCCAAAAATGGAAGAACTGAACTTGGTTGACATGTGGTTTCAACAAGATGGCGCTACATGCCACACAGCTCGCGATTCTATGGCCATTTTGAGGGAAAACTTCGGAGAACAATTCATCTCAAGAAATGGACCGGTAAGTTGGCCACCAAGATCATGCGATTTGACGCCTTTAGACTATTTTTTGTGGGGCTACGTCAAGTCTAAAGTCTACAGAAATAAGCCAGCAACTATTCCAGCTTTGGAAGACAACATTTCCGAAGAAATTCGGGCTATTCCGGCCGAAATGCTCGAAAAAGTTGCCCAAAATTGGACTTTCCGAATGGACCACCTAAGACGCAGCCGCGGTCAACATTTAAATGAAATTATCTTCAAAAAGTAAATGTCATGGACCAATCTAACGTTTCAAATAAAGAACCGATGAGATTTTGCAAATTTTATGCGTTTTTTTTTAAAAAAAAGTTTGCAAGCTCTTAACAAATCACCCTTTAGAAACGGCTTGAAACAATTTTCTATTTTGCATAGTCAGCTTTTATTGATAGCGCATTTATTGCCAACGATCATAACGCCTCCAGAATCAAGTCCCAAAGGGAAGGTGGAGTAGTGGGAAGGTAAACGGAGTTGTGGAAAAATCCACATCAGAATTGTTATGATTTTAATATTTATAAGATTTATTGAATTGTGGTTAACGTTGTGGCAGGTACAAACAAATCCATCAGACAGGATGGCAATGCTGGTTGGTGGTGCAAACTTTTTTTTGTGTTTGTTTCTCTTTTCGAATGAGAATTTTCGAAAATAGAATAAAAATTATGGTAAAGATAAACAAAATCAAGATAAAGAGTTGATCTTCAACATGAGCTTGTTTTTTTGTTGGAAAAGTAACGAACATTATTCTTGTATTTTGTAGATTTCAATTGATTCTTGGAAACTGTGGTGTTTTCATAAATCTTACAGAGGAGGTATTGGAAATCAAATGAATTGGTTTTTATGTTTTATTGAGCAGAGCTTATTAAGCTTATATTGGTGGAATTAAGTTAATCAATTTATTTATTAGATAAGATGAGCAATATTCAATAAGGTTTGCAATTCATATAGTAAGTGTTTATAAATCTAATGAAGCAGTAAGTCCATATATTGGTGTGCCGAATATTGTGTTTATCGGTCCATATGGATCGATCTCCCCATTTGAATTCTTGGGAAAATTTGATTTATATCGGTGTTCGATATAAAATCCGTATCGAACTCCGTATTCTCCGTAGGAAACTTCTTGACGGAATAGAACTCCTTACCATCAAAATTGCCCGAAACTATCAATCGAGTAAAAAGTAAAAAACTACAAAATTTAGATTTCAAATCATATAAAAGGTGTCATTTCATCGGATTTTCTTAGACGAGAAGTTTTGTCAAACAAAAATGGTTATTATAAATCCAAAAATCCGGTTTAGTTCAGCTTAGTTTATCATTACAACCGATATGCTTGAGAGAGTTTCATTACATCCACCTGGAATTCTAAAGAGGTTTTCTAAGGAAAATATTATATTTCACCTATGGTGGGCGAATTTAACAGGTTGGCTGATAAGTCCCCCGTCTAACAAAGAAAAACACATTTTTTTGTCAAAATTCGTTTTTATTATTCAACATAGTTCCCTTCAAGAGCGATACAACGATTATAACGACCTTCCAATTTTTTTATACCATTTTGGTAGTACTCCTTCGGTTTTGCCTCAAAATAGGCCTCAGTTTCGGCGATCACCTCTTCAATGCAGACAAATTTTTTCCCTGTGAGCATCCTTTCGAGGTCTGAGAACAAGACAAAGTCGCTTAGGGCCAGATCTGGAGAATACGGTGGGTGGGGAAGCAATTCGAAGCCCAATTCATGAATTTTGCCGTCGTTCTCAATGACTTGTTGCACGGTGCGTTGTCTTGGTGGAACAACACTTTTTTCTTCTTCGTATGGGACCGTTTTGCCGCGATTTCGACCTTCAAACGCTCCAATAACGCCATATAATAGTCGCTGTTGATGGTTTTTCCCTTCACAAGATAATCGATAAAAATTATTCCATGCGCATCCCAAAAAACAGAGGCCATTACTTTGCCAGCGGACTTTTGAGTCTTTCCACGCTTCGGAGACGGTTCACCGGTCGCTGTCCACTCAGCCGACTGTCGATTGGACTCAGGAGTGTAGTGATGGAGCCATGTTTCATCCATTGTCACATATCGACAGAAAACTCAGGTGTATTACGACACGTTGTTGTTTTTGGTCAAATGTGAGCTCGCGCGGCACCCATTTTTCACAGAGCTTCCGCATATCCAAATATTGATGAATGACCACCATGACCAACACGTTCCTTTGATATTTTTAAGGCCTCTGCTATCTCGATCAACTTCATTTTACGGTCATTCAAAATCATTTTGTGGATTTTTTTGATGTTTTCGTCGGTAACCACCTCTTTCGGGCGTCCACTGCGTTCACCGTCCTCCGTGCTCATTTCACCACGCTTGAATTTTGCATACCAATCAATTATTGTTGATTATCAAGCCAAGTTTTTGCATCCACCGTATTTTTTCCCTTCAGAAAACAGTATTTTATCAAAACACAAATTCCTTTTTTCCATTTTTTTCACAATAACAAAAGTTGCTTCACAAAAGACGCTCTATCTCACAAACTAATTGACTTACAGACGTCAAATTTAGACACAAGTCATTTGAATGTTGGTACTATACAAAACTAATATGCATTTAATACTAGCGACGCCATCTATGAGTCAGACCGGGGACTGATCAACCTGTTATTGCCGTACGTATTTGTTCTATAGCTGAAATTTTCACTGGTAGAAAACGCACCGTATTATTTGCGTGTCCCTAAAGGCAAATTCGTTTTCACAAAAATGTGATGTATTATACTCTTTTCCTTAATGTCCTTCCACCCACTTGGTAGTGTCATTCTAAAGCTACACCCTTTTCCTCATATGAAGAGGGATCCTAATCCAAAAGTTTTCATAATGTCGAAAATAATGCACCTTTTCTTTTAAGCGAAATGGCCACACCATTGGCTCAATTTTAATTAAAATTTCTTTGTGTGTCCAAAGAGAAAGAGAGAGTTAAACCATTTCGCCAATAAAAAAAGACAATATCGCGAATGAAAATAAAACCACACATTAAATCTTTGCATGAATTGTAGATATTTTGACTATGATCATTTCACTTCTATTGTTTATACAATCAAAGACTTTGTTGTTTGAAGGTTTCTTTCTTATATTTTCAATAATTTCATTTTAACTAGGGTTCAATTTCTTTAATTGCTCTGCTAATATTGTTTCAATCAATACACTCGTTTGACTTATATCGAAACAATTTCAAAATTTCGACTACCACCAACAATTTGCTATGTGACAGCTGCAATTTTTTTTTTTTTTTTGTTTTGGACAGTGGTTGTGTGGGGAATATTAAAAACGATATTATCAAATCTATGTATGATAATACATTTATCATGTGAATATAACTACCCTATGGTCCATGGTTCACCCCAAGACCGGCACCTGCCGTATATGGGCCTATTTCAGTTCCCGTCAAAACCTATGCAAGGAACCGCTTCTCTAACATATGTTCGAAACATATTTTGCAGGAAGCACATATTTTATTGGATATTGCCGAAACCAGGGCTGTGGAGTAGAGCCAATTTTGCTCGACTCCGACTCCAGCATTTTTCATCAGCTCGACTCCGACTCCGGAGTCGACTCCGGGTAATATAACTAAATCTCATTTTAATACCACTAATTTGTAGTTCTATTGTGGGGGTACCGTAAGTGGATCGATATAAAGTATCGTATTTATTTATGTGTGCAAAAAAAGGTCTTAATTTCACATTAGATGCCAATTGAACTCTATATTTCAAATTTAGGGCAATGTTTAATAAATAAAATAATGATATAAATACCCATCATAATATGAGAAGATACCAACAGTATATGTATTTGTGGATCAAAATTATTGATACTATCTCAAGTTTATATTCCCATATGCATGAATTTGAATCTGAATCGATTTAGACAAAATTGTATATACTTCTACAAAATCTTTGTACTTAATATTTAAATCTAACGTTATTGGACGTAACACAATTTTAACAAAAAATAACAATGCAAGGAAAGTCTAAAGTCGGACGGGCCGATTATAATATTCTCTGCACAACTTTGTATTTAGATCTACATTTTGATAAAATCTCAAATCAGACTTCTACAAAACTCGGGCAATATTTGGGAAATATTTATAATTTTTTAGACAATTTCGCAAAAATGCCTTTATGATTTATTCATTGACAAATTTGAAAATTTGAGTCATTTCTACAAGTTTTCAACTTAGAAGTGAGTATCAGTGAGCATACAATTTTGGAAAAATTTTTGTCTAGTAAATAAAATTTTGACTAAATTTTCTATAGAAATAAAATTTTGGCAACATTTTCTATAGAAACCAAATTTTGATCAAATATATAGAAATAAAATTTTGAGTAAAAGTTTTATAGAAATAAAAATTGGCAAAATTTTTTATAGAAATAAAAGTTTGAAAAAATTATCAATAGAAATACAATTTAAAAAAAAAATGCATTTAGTCAAAATTTTGAATAAATTTTCTATAGATATAAACTTTTGACCAAATTTTATATAGAAATAAAATTTTGACTAAATTTTATATAGAAAAAAAAATATTTCTATAGTAATAAAATTTTGAATAAATTTTTTATAGAAATAAAATTTTGACAAAATGTTCTATAAGAAAAAATTTTTTGACAAAACTTTTTATAGAAATAACATTTTGACAAAATTTTCTGTCAATATTAATAAAATAAAATTAGAATAAAATAAAAATAATATCGATTGTTCGAAGTATTTCAAATAAATTTATATGGGCATTAAAATGGATCGATCCAGCCCATCTGGTAGTTTAACATTCTAGGAAACATAAAAAGATAGCCGTACTTGGAAGTTGATTTTCATTTACAATCATGCTGTACATTGATCGAATGAATAACGCAATGGAAACTAATTAGCGTAAAAACTTGCTTAGTTACAAATATGTGAAGTGTTTTAAAAATTTGGTTTAGCCGGAGTCGGAGTCGAGCAAAATTTTTACGACTCCGACTCCAGCAAAATCTTCAGACTCCGACTCCGGCTCCAGCTCCACAGCCCTGGCCGAAACATTAATATGTTCTTTTCTGTGAACATATTATATGTTTGGAAGAATTTTGAGCCCAAAAATATTATATGCTTGGAAGAATTTTCCCCAAAGAAGATTGTGCTCAAAAAAAATTATGTTTGCCTATTTGTATATTCCCTCATATCTTTCTCACTTCCACGAGATTTTTTAGTTCTTAGCACATTTTTCTGTAATACAAACAAAGTTGAAGAAATTATTCAATTTTATAAATTTGTTAAATTTTACCTTTCGCTGGACGGAGAATCGAACCGAGGACCATACAGTTTGTAAGCCAACACACTATCCACTGGGCTACGTAGCTGTAATAGTCACCAGCAGAAAATTATCGTTATAAGTTACATTTATATAGCATAGTTTGCAGCGCCCACGAGCCCATGCAAACATAACATTATTTAAAAGAAACATACATTTATTGGCCACGTGAAGCAGTGGTTAGCATGTCTGCCTTGCATGCAAAGGGTAGTGGGTGCAATCCCTGCACCGACCGAACACCAAATTCTTTTTACATTTATTTTTACATATTTTCCAAAAATATAAACGAAATTGACTGATTTTTGGATAAAATATTATTTGTTATTACAAAAATAACAATTTTGTACCAAAGAATGTTTATGTAAAAGTTTGAAATTTTCGAAGAAATTCAAAAACTCTAACAAAAGAAGAACGTGAAGACGAGTATAAACATAAATAGTTTTACAATACACATACATTTACTTAGGCGTGAACTACTTTTTTACCTATATTTAACACCATTTTAAAAGAAATAAGAAAGAAGAAAATAAACTTTTTCAATTGTTTCTTTGGATCATTCCACACAAAGGTAAAATACAATTGGTCAAAAAAAATATGTTATTCCTCTTGTAGAGATTCAAGTTTTGCCGCTAAATTAAAAAATAATTTTAGCGGCAAAGCTCGAACTTAATGCCCGCTATTATTTTTGAAAGTGTCCGTCAACTCCTCTTGGACTACTTATTAATAAAGAGGAACTAAACTTTGTTTTTATACATTTTACTGTTTAATTTTTCACTATTTCCTCCTTTTTTCATTTTACTGTATCTTTATACTTGACTCCACGTTCTTCTTTTGTTAGAGTTTTTGAATTCCTTCAAAAATTTCAAACTAAAAACAATTTTTTGTTACAAAATTGCTATTTTTGCAATAAAAATATTTTATCCAAAAGCTCAGTCCATTTCGTTTATATCAAGCACTGTTTCTGACTGTAAATCTTTAATTACCCACATTTAGAAGTTTCATTATAAAAATTTAATGGTGTTCGGTCGGAGCAGGGATTGAACCCACGACCTTTCCATGCAAGGCAGACATGCTAACCACTGCTCCACGTGGCCAACAAATGTATGTTTCTGTTAAATAATGTTATGTTTGCACTTATAACGATAATTGTCTACTGGTGACTATAACAGCTACGTAGCCCAGTGGAAAACTGTATGGTCCTCGGTTCGATTATCCCTCCAGCCGCAAGGTAAAATTTAAACAAGTATATACGGCCGTAAGTTCGGCCAGGCCGAAGCTTATGTACCCTCCATCATGGATTGTGTAGAAACTTCATCTAAACACTGCCATCCACAATCGAATCACAAGGCAAGGTATCTTAAAACCTCCTAACACCATCTTCTAAATTGTATGTAAGTCCATACGTGGTATATATTAAATCAAAAAAGATCGATCCAATACGTATATAATTCAGTTTGACAAAGTAGACATAAAATTTTGACAAAATTTTCTATAGAAATAAAATTTTAACAAAATTTTCTATAGAAATAAAATTTTCACAAAATTTTCTATAGAAATAAAAATTTTGACAAAATTTTCTATAGAAAGAAAATTTTGACAAAAATTTCTAAAGAAAGAAAATTTTGACAAACATTTCTACAGAAATAAAATTTTAACAAAATTTTCTATAGAAATAAACTTTTGACAAAATTTTCTGTAGAAATAAAATCTTGGTAGATTAATTCGAGTGGCAACCATGATTATGAACCGAATAAAATTTGAACAAAATTTTCTATAGAAATAAAATTTTGACAAAATTTTCTATAGAAATAAAATTTTGACAATGATAAAAATTTTATTATGAACCGAATAAAATTTTAACAACATTTTGTCTAGAAATAAAATTTTGACAAAATTTTCTAAAATTTTGGTAGATTATTTTTGGCTCTAGTGGCAACCATGATTATGAACCGATATGGATCAATTTTTGTGTGATTGGACCAATTACGACTATATACTAACACCACGTGCCTAATTTGAACCGGATCGGATGAATTTTGCTCCTCCAAGAGGCTCCGGAGGTCAAATCTGGAGAATGTTTTATATGGGGGCTATATATAATTATGGACCGATATGGACCAATTCCGGCACGGTTGTTAAAGATCATATACTAACACCATGTTCCAAATTACAACCGGATTGGATGAAATTTGCTTCCCTTGGAGACTTCGCAAGCCAAATCTGGGGATCGGTTTATATGGGGGCTATATATAATTATGAACCGATGTGGACCAATTTTTGCATGGTTGTTAGAGATCATATACCAATATCATGTACCAAATTTCAGGCGGATCGGATGAAATTTGCTTCTCTTTGAGGCTCCGCAACCCAAATCTGGGGATCGGTTTATATGGGGGCTATATATAATTGAGGACCGATACGGACCAATTTTTGCATAGTTGTTAGAGACCATATACCAACATCATGTACCAAATTTCAGCCGGATCGGATGAAATTTTCTTCTCTTTGAGGCTCCGCAAACCAAATATGGGGATCGGTTCATATGGGGGCTATATATAATTATGTCGCTGTGAACCAATTTTTGCATGGTTGTTAGAGACCATGTACCAACACCATGTACCAAATTTCAGCCGGATCGGATGAAATTTGCTTCTCTTTTAGGCTCCGCAAGCCAAATCTGGGGATCGGTTTATATGGGGGCTATATATAATTATGGACCGATGTAGACCAATTTTTGCATGGTTGTTAGAGACCATATACCAACACCATATACCAAATTTCAGCCGGATCGGATGAAATATGCTTCTGTTAGAGGCTTCACAAGCCAAATTTGGGGGCTATACGTAAAAGTGGTTCGATATGGCCCATTTGCAATACCATCCGACCTACATCAATAACAACTACTTGTGCCAAGTTTCATGTCGATAGCTTGTTTCGTTCGGAAGTTAGCGTGATTTCAACAGACGGACGGACGGACGGACATGCTCAGATCGACACAGAATTTCACCACGACCCAGAATATATATACTTCTTGGGGTCTTAGAGCAATATTTCGATGTTTTACAAACGGAATGACAAAGTTAATATACCGCCATCCTATGGTGGAGGGTGTTCGGTCGGAGCAGGGATTGAACACACGACCCTTTGCATGCAAGGCAGACATGCTAACCACTGCTCCACGTGGTCAACAAATGTATGTTTCTGTTAAATAATGTTATGTTTGCATGGGCTCGTGGGCCCATAATTATCTACTGGTGACTATAACAGCTACGTAGCCCAGTGGATAGTGTGTTGGCTTACAAACTGTATGGTCCTCGGTTCGATTCTCCGTCCAGGCGAAAGGTAAAATGTAAAAAAAAATTATAAAATTGAGTAATATCTTCAAAATTATTTGTATTACAGAAAAAGGTGCCAAGAACTAAAAAAATTCGTGGAAGTGAAAATTATGTGAGGGAATGAGCACAATCTTCTTTGGGGAAAATTCTTCCAAGCATATAATATTTTTGGGTTCAAAATGCTTCCAAACATATAATATGTTCACATAAAACAAACGTATTAATGTTTCGGCAGTATCCAATAATATATGTGCTTCGTGCAAAATAGGTTTGGAACATATGTTAGAGAAGCGATTTTTTTTTGAGTGTGTAGGAATGATAACGTCCATCTCCGAAGTAAAGTCAAGAAATTATTGATAAAAATTAAAAATGGAATCAATTCATATAAACAAATAATTAACAAATATTTTTATACCCACCACCATAGAATGGTGACGGGGTATAATAAGTTTGTCATTCCGTTTGTAACGCATCGAAATATCGATTTCCGACTATATAAAGTATATATATTCTTGATCAGGGAGAAATTCTAAGACGATATAAGCATGTCCGTCTGTCCGTCTGTCTGTCTGTCTGGCTGTCTGTTGTAATCACGCTACAGCATTCAATAATGGAGCTATCGTCCTGAAATTTGGCACAGAATCGTCTTTTGTCTGCGCGCAGGCCAAGTTCGGAGATGGGCTATATCGGGCCATGTTTTGGTATAGCCCCCATATAAACCGACCTGCCGATTTGGGGTCTTTCGCTTATAGAAACCGTAGTTTTCATCCAATTTGCGCGAAATTGAAAATCTAGAGGTATTTTGGGACCTTGAAGAGGTGTGCCAAAAATGGTGAGTGTCGGTCCATGGTTTGGTATAGCCCCCATATAAACCGACCTCCCGATTTGGGGTCTTTCGCTTATAGAAACCGTAGTTTTCATCCAATTTGCGCGAAATTGAAAATCTAGAGGTATTTTGGAACCTTGAAGAGGTGTGCCAAAAATGGTGAGTGTCAGTGCATGTTTTGGTATAGCCCCCATATAGACCGATCTCCCGACTTTACTTCTTGGGCTTATAGAATCCGTAGTTTTTATCCAATTTGCCTCAATTTCAAATTCTAGAGGTATTTTAGAACCATAAAGAGGTGTGCCAAAAATGGTGAGTAGCGGTCCATGTTTTGGTATAGTCCCCATATAAACCGATCTCCCGATTTTTATACCCACCACCATAGAATGGTGACGGGGGTATAATAAGTTTGTCATTCCGTTTGTAACACATCGAAATATCGATTTCCGACTATATAAAGTATATATATATTCTTGATCAGGGAGAAATTTTAAGACGATATAACGATGTCCGTCTGTCCGTCTGTCTGTCTGTCTGTCTGTCTGTCTGTCTGTCTGTTGTAATCACGCTACAGTCTTCAATAATGAAGCAATCGTGCTGAAATTTTGCACAAACTCGTCTTTTGTTTGCAGGCAGGTCAAGTTCGAAGATGGGATATATCGGTCCAGGTTTTGATGTAGTCCCCATATAAACCGACCTCCAGATTTGGGGTCTTGGGCTTATAGAAATCGAAGTTTTTATCCAATTTGCCTGAAATTTGAAATCTAGAGGTATTTTATGGCCATAAAGAGGTGTGCCAAAAATGGTGAGTATCGGTCCATGTTTTCGTATAGCCCCCATATAGACCGATCTCCCGATTTTACTTCTTGGGCTTATAGAAACCGCAGTTTTTATTCAATTTACCTGAAATTTAAAATCTAGAGGTATTGTAGGACCACAAAAACGTGTGCCAACAATTGTGAGTATCGGTCCATGTTTTGGTATGGTCCCCATATAAAACGACCTTCCGATTTGTGGTCTTGGGCTTATAGAAACCGTAGTTTTTATCCAATTTGTCTGAAATTGGAAATCTAGAGGTATTTTAGGACCATAAAGAGGTGTGCCGAAAACGGTGAGTATCGGTCCATATTTTAGTATAGCCCCCATAAGAACGATCTCCCGATTTAACTCCTTGGGTTTCTAGAAACCGTAGTTTTTATCTGATTTGCCTGAAATTGTAAATATTCTTGTATTTTAAGCTCACAAAAACGTGTATCGGATTAAGTTTTTATCGGTCCATTTGGTAATGCCTCCATATAGACCGACTTCACTTCTTGAGGGTGTGGAAGGCGCACTGATCATGAAAATTGCTTGAAACTCAATGTAAAATTTCCAGATTTTACTTCTACAGATTTAAGATTTCAAACCAAGACGTTATTTTATAATTTTCTTGCACACTTACAAGAGATATTAATGATTCCTCTAAAACTCAAACAAAAATGGTTCTTACAAATCCAGAATCTGATATAGTCCTCATAGGTGAAATCTTTAAATTTATCTTCGGGAAGTGTCCTCAAGTCCTCAAGCCCTCCTGAAATTTCAAAGGAAACCCTAATATTTGGTTCATGGTGGTGGGTATTTAAGATTCGGCCCGGCCGAACTTAGTGCTGTATATACTTGTTAAATTCAATTAAAATTTTTAATTGGAATAAGATCGCTTCTGGATTTTCAGGCAAACCTATTTATCTCTTCTCAATAATATAAATGCTTGTGAAGAGAATTGATATGTTTGCAAACACAATTCATTAAAAGACTCGCAATACACTGTGCAAATTCACGAATAGTTTCATTTCAATTGTTATTTATTATTGTTTTTGTGTTTAGATTTTTTCTTTGAACTCCCCCCCAAAAAAATATGAACTTATATATCCAACACTTTAACACGGCGGGATGCCAATTGGAAAGCTCTTCAAAATTATGAGGCACATTGCTACCATATGACGCGATTGAATGCTGCCCGCCAGCTATTTGAAATCCAATATTAAAACGAAATCATTCAAATCATTCTCTCTGTTGCCCTTTTCCCCAACCTTCTCCTTTTCTACGAAAAGGTCCATTGCTCCAGCTTGTCAAGAAATGAAGAAAGGCTTTAGGATTGATAACGAGAAGCGATATTGCACGATGCCGTATATTTGTTTCTACAAACGCTTAAAACAGCTGTAGTAGTTGAAGACGACTTATGGCATACGCCCGCTGCTCTATGGCATTTGCCTGTCTCACTTCCAAAAAAATGTCCATTGTAGCAGGTACCTCAAACAAAAAAGCTTCACCAAACATTAGGATCATCATCATCGTTGTTGTTGTTGTTTTTGATATGACCACTATTACCTTCATAGTTAGAGGATTTTTTTTTTTTGATTTTTTCATTCCTTCTCAAAAGTATTTATGATTTCATTTCATTCGATTGTGGTATGAGGGGGTCTCACTATTTAGACGTCACAATGTTATTGTTTCTTTCATTGGTATACTTTTCGAAAAATGATCGATTTGAATGTACTCTGCTTTTTTTTGGACTATTGTTGGTGTCGAATGTCAAAGACATGAAGCGAACAATGCTGGCTAAAATAAATTGGATACATCCGAATATTAAATGCCCTGCTTTCTGAATCCTACACCCAAAGAATAGTAGACTTCTAAAATCAAGTTTCAAATTCTTATTTTTAGCCTGAATTCGCATTCAAAATTTTAAGTACGCAAATACTAAGTGTTACTCATATTAAGTACAAAGTGTACTTATTTGTGTAATTCAAGTACTTACAGCTGGTTTGGATTAATACACGAAAATTGTTACTTAATATGCCAGTGAGAGTTAGCTAATGGGAGCAAATAATAGAGTTTTGTTCTTCTCGATGCTCTCACCAATTATTTCAACCCCCGTGACTTGCGTTCTTAAGCAGACTCTGGCTTAAAATAAGAACACGTTTACTTGATATTTCTTTATGATTGGCTCAATATAAACGCTAATTGGGTTTAATATAATCTTAAATGAGGATTGAATCAAGTACAGATTGGGATTAAATAGTGCTTCACTAGGCTTGAATTGAAAATTTCTAAAATTAAGAAATCTGTACTTAATATTTTCGTGAATAAATTAAGAATTTTATACTTGGATTTAGAAAAAACCGTACTTTTGACACCGCTACGGCTTGAATCAAGTAAAATATTTTCTTTATTTTTTGGGTGTATTTATCGGCATATACTTTTTCTTTAAAACCTTCAACTGGATGGAATTTGTATAAATTTGATGTTTTTTATTATATTCCACCTCTATTTAGACTTTTCCAATTGATAATTGTTGATAAAAACGAGCTCGAGATCTTTATTATTAATTTTTATACCCTCCACCATAGGATGGGGGTATATTAACTTCCGTCTGTTGAAATCACGCTAACTTCCGAACGAAACAAGCTATCGACTTGAAACTTGGCACAAGTAGTTGTTATTGATGTAGGTCAGATGGTATTGCAAATGGGCCACATCGGTCCACTTTTACGTATAGCCCCCATATAAAGGGACCTTCAGATTTGGCTTGTGGAGCCTCTAACAGAAGCATATTTCATCAGATCCATCTGAAATTTGGTACGTGGAGTAAGTATATGGTCTCTAACATCTATGCAAAAATTGGTCCACATCGGTCCATAATTATATATAGCCGATCCCCAGATTTGGCTTGCGAAGCCTCAAAGAGAAGCAAATTTCATCCGATCCGGCTGAAATTTGGTAAATGATGTTGGTATATGGTATCTAATAATCATGCAGAAATTGGTCCACATCGGTCCATAATTATATATAGCCCCCATATAAACCGTTCTCCAGATTTGACCTCCGGAGCCTCTTGGAGGAGCAAAATTCATCTGGTCCGGTTCAAGTTGGGAACGTGGTGTTAGTATATGGTCTATAGTTATATATGTTATAGCCGATCTCCCCTCACACAAAAATTGGTCCATATCGGTTCATAATCATGGTTGCCACTCGAGCCAAAAATATTCTACCAAAATTTTATTTCTATAGAAAAATTTGTCAAAATTTTATTTCTTTAGAAAATTTTGTTAAAATTTTATTTCTGTAGAAAATTTTGTCAAATTTTAATTTCTGTAGAAAATTTTGTCAAAATTTTATTTCTGTAGAAAATTTTGTCAACATTTTATTTCTGTAGAAAATTTTGTCAAAATTTTATTTCTATAAACATTTTTTTTTATTTTATTTCTATAGAAGAATT